>NW_027490543.1:0-144832 GCF_050948175.1 Xylocopa sonorina
TGCTTCTTAAAACGCGATATCGCATATTTCCACTATGTTTCTTGATAAGATATAATATTCATTGCGAAGTGTCATGTATACCTCGTATTCACTTCAAAAGAATGTAAATGCGACACTTGCATGCTAGGAAATAGCGTTTGCAGATGTCTACGTATCGTAGCAATAGAGTTCTAATGCTTCTTAAATCGCGATATCGCATCTCATTTCTATGTTTCATGATTAGATACAATATTCATTGTGGAGTGTTATGTATACCTCGTATTCACGTCAAAAGAATGTAAACGCGACACTTCCTTGCTAGGAAGTAGCGTTTGCAAATGTCTACGTATCGAAGCAACAGAGTTCTAGCGCTTCTTATATCGCCATATCGCATCGCATTTCTATGTTTCATGATAGGATATAATATTCATTGCGATGTGTCATGTATACCTCGCGTACAATTCAAATGAATGTAAATGCGGCACTTTCTTGCTAGGAAATAGCGCTTGCAGACGTCTGCGTATCGTAGCATTACAGTTCTAATGCTTCTCAAAACGCGATGTCGCATCACATTTATATGTTTCATGATAAGATATAATATTCATTGCGAAGTGTCATGTATACCTCGCGTACACTTCAAATGAATGTAAATGCGACTCTGCCTTGCTAGGAAATAGCTTCTGCAGATATCTACGTATCGTAGCAATAGAGTTCTGATGCTTCTTAAAACGCGATATCGCATCTCATTGTTATGTTTCATGATAAGGTATAATATTCATTGCGAAGTGTCATGCATACCTCGTAGTCACTTCAAAAGAATGTGACTGCGACACTTCCTTGCTAGGAAGTAGCGTTTCCAGATGTCTACGTATCGAAGCAGTATATTTCTAATGCTTCTTCAAACGGGATATCGCATCTCATTTCTATGTTTCATGATGAGATATAATATTAAGTGCGATGTGTTCTGTATACCTCGCATACACTTCCAATCAATGTAAATGCGACACTTCCTTGCTAGGAAATAGCGTTTGCAGATGTCTACTTATCGAAGAAATAGAGTTTTATGCTTCTTAAAACGCGATATGGTATCTCATTTCAATGTTTCGTGATAGCATATATTATTCATTGCGAAGTGTCATGTATACGTCGTACTCACTTCAAAAGAATGTAATTGCGACAATTCCTTGCTAGGAAATAGCGTTTGCAGATGTCTACGTATCGTAGCAATAGAGTTCTAATGCTACTTGAATCGCAATATCGCATCTCATTTATATGTTTCGTGATAAGATATAATATTCATTGCGAAGTGTCATGTATACCTCTTATTCACTTCAAAAGAATGTAAGTGCGACACTTCCATGCTAGGAAATAGCGTTTGCAGATGTCTCCGCATCGAGGCCACAGAGTCCTAAAGCTTCTTAAAACGCGATATCGCATCACTCTTCTATGTTTTATGATAAGGTATAATATTCATTGGGAAGTGACATGTATGCCTCGTATACATTTCAATAGAATGTAAATGCGACTATTGCTTGCTAGCAAATAGCGTTTGCAGATGTCTACGTATCGTAGAAATAGGGTTCTAATGCTACTTAAACCGCAATATCGCATCTCATTTATATGTTTCGTGATAAGACATGACATTCATTGCGAAGTATCATGTACACCTCGTATTCACTTCAAAAGAATGTAAGTGCGACACTTCCATGCTAGGAAATAGCGTTTGCAGATGTCTCCGCATCGAGGCCATAGAGTTCTAATGCTTCTTAAAACGCGATATCGCTTCTCTCTTCTATGTTTCATGATATGATATAATATTCATTGCGAAGTATCATGTATACCTCGTATTCACTTCAAGAGAATGTAAATGCGATACTTCCATGCTAGGAAATAGCGTTTGCAGATGTCTCCGCATCGAGGCCATAGAGTTCTAATGAATCTTAAAACGCGATAACGCATCTCTCTTCTATGTTTCATGATAAGATATAATATTCATTGCGAAGTGTCATGTATTCCTCGAATTCTCTCCAAACGAATGTAAATGCGACACTTCCTTGCTAGGAAATGGCGTATTCAAATGTCTACGTATCGTAGAAATAGAGTTCTAATGCTACTTAAATCGCGATATCGCATCTCATTTTATATGTTTCGTGATAAGATATAATATTCATTGCGAAGTGTCATGTATACCTCGTATTCACTCCTAAAGAATGTAAATGCGACTATTGGTTGCTACGAAATAGCGTTTGCAGATGTCTACGTATCGTAGCAATAGAGTTCTAGTGCTACTTAAATCGCGATATCGCAACTCATATATATGATTCGTAATAAGATATAATATTCATTGCGAAGTGTCATGTATACCACGTATTCACTTCAAAAGAATGTAAGTGCGACACTTCCATGCTAGGAAATAGCGATTGCAGATGTCTACGTATCGCAGCAATAGTGTTCTAATGCTTCTAAAAACGCGATATGGCATCTCTCTCCTATGTTTCATGATAAGATATAATACTCATTGCGAAGTGTCATGTATACCTCGTATTCTCTCCAATCGAATGTAAATGCGACACTTCCTTGCTAGGAAATGGCGTATTCAGATGTCTACGTATCGTAGCAACGGTGTTTTAATGCTACTTAAAACGCGAAATCGCATCTCTCTTCTATGTTTCGTGATAAGATATAATAATCATTGCGAAGTGTCATGTATACCTCGTATTCACTCCAAATGAATGTAATCGCGACTATTGCTTGCTAGGAAATGGCGTATTCAGATGTCTACGTATCGTAACAATAGAGTTCTAATGCTACTTAAATCGCGATATCGCATCTCATTAATATGTTTCGTGATAAGACATAATGTCCATCGCGAAGTGTCAGGTATACCTCGTATTCACTTCAAAAGAATGTAAATGCGATACTTCCATGCTAGGAAATAGCGTCTGCAGATGTCTACGCGTCGGGGCAATATAGTTCTAAAGCTTCTTAAAACGCGATATCGCATCTCACTTCTATGTTTCATGATAAGATATAATCTTCATTGCAAAGTGTCATGTATACCTCGTATTCCCTCCAAACGAATGTAAATGCGACACTTCCTTGCTAGGAAATGGCGTATTCAGATGTCTACGTATCGTAGCAATAGAGTTCTAATGCTACTTAAATCGCGATATCGCATCTCATTAATATGTTTCGTGATAAGACATAATGTTCATCGTGAAGTGTCATGTAAACCTCGAATTCACTTCAAAAGAATGTAAATGCGACTATTGGTTGCTAGGAAATAGCGATTGCAGATGTCTACATATCGCAGCAATAGCGTTCTAATGCTACTTATATCGCGATATGACACCTCATTTATATGTTTCGTCATAAGAAATAATGTTCATTGCGAAGTGTCATGTATACCTCGCATTCACTTCAAAAGAACGTAAGTGCGACACTTCCATGCTAGGAAATAGCGTTTGCAGATGTCTACATATCGCAGCAGTAGAGTTCTAATGCTTATTAGATCGCGATATCGCATCTCATTTCTATGTTTCGTGATATGTTATAATATTCATACCGTAGTGTCATGTAAACCTCGAATTCACTTCAAAAGAATGTAAATGCGACTATTGGCTGCTAGGAAATAGCGATTGCAGATGTCTACGTATCATAGCAATAATGTTCTAATGCTTCTCAAAACGCGATATCGCATCTCATTTCTAAGTTTCCTGATAAGATATAATATTCATTGCGGATTGTCATGTACACCTCGCATTCACTTCAAAAGAATGTAAATGCGACACTTCCATGCTAGGAAATAGCGTCTGCAGATGTCTACGCGTCGAGGCAATAGAGTTCTAATGCTTCTTAAAACGCGATATCGCATCTCACTCCTATGTTTCATGATAAGATATAATATTCATTGCGAAGTGTCATGTATACCTCGTATTCACATCAAAAGAATGTAAATGCGACTATTCCTTGCTAGGGCATAGCGTTTGCAGATGCCTACGTATCGTAGCAATAGAGTTCTAATGCTTCTTAGATCGCGATATCGCATCTCATTTCTATGTTTCGTGATAAGTTATAATATTCATTCCCAAGTGTCATGTAAACCTCGAATTCGCTTCAAAAGAATGTAAATGCGACTATTGGTTGCTAGGAAATAGCGATTGCAGATGTCTACGTATCGTAGCAATAGTGTTCTAATGCTTCTCAAAACGCGATATCGCATCTCATTTATATGTTTCGTGATAAGATATAATATTCATTGCGAAGTGTCATGTATACCTCTTATTCACTTCAAAAGAATGTAAGTGCGACACTTCCATGCTAGGAAATAGCGTTTGCAGATGTCTCCGCATCGAGGCCACAGAGTTCTAATGCTTCTTAAAACGCGATATCGCATATCTCTTCTATGTTACATGATAAGGTATAATATTCATTGGGAAGTGACATGTATGCCTCGTATTCATTTCAATAGACTGTAAATGCGACTATTGCTTGCTAGGAAATAGCGTTTGCAGATGTCTACGTATCGTAGAAATAGAGTTCTAATGCTACTTAAACCGCAATATCGCATCTAATATATATGTTTCGTGATAAGATATAACATTCATTGCGAAGTATCATGTACACCTCGTATTCACTTCAAAAGAATGTAAGTGCGACACTTCCATGCTAGGAAATAGCGTTTGCAGATGTCCCCGCATCGAGGCCGTAGAGTTCTAATGCTTCTTAAAACGCGAAATCGCATCTCTCTTCTATGTTACATGAGAAGATATAATATTCATTGCGAAGTGTCATGTATACCTCGTATTCCCTCCAAACGAATGTAAATGCGACACTTCCATGCTAGGAAATGGCGTATTCAGATGTCTACGTATCGTAGCAATAGAGTTCTAATGCTACTTAAATCGCGATATCGCATCTCATTAATATGTTTCATGATAAGACATAATGTTCATTGCGAAGTGTCAGGTATACCTCGTATTCACTTCAAAAGAATGTAAATGCGATATTTCCATGCTAGGAAATAGCGTCTGCAGATGTCTACGCGTCGGGGCAATATAGTTCTAATGCTTCTTATAACGCGATATCGCATCTCACTTCTATGTTTCATGATAAGATATAATATTCATTGCGAAGTGTCATGTATACCTCGTATTCCCTCCAAACGAATGTAAATGCGACACTTCCTTGCTAGGAAATGGCGTACTCAGATGTCTACGTATCGTAGCAATAGAGTTCTAATGCTACTTAAATCGCGATATCGCATCTCATTTATATGTTTCGTGATATGGTATAATATTCATCGCGAAGTGTCAGGTATACCTCGTATTCACTTCAAAAGAATGTAAATGCGACACTTCCATGCTAGGGAATAGCGTCTGCAGATGTCTACGCGTCGAGGAAATAGAGTTCTAATGCTTCTTAAAACGCGACATCGCATCTCACTTCTATGTTTCATGATAAGATATAATATTCATTGCGAAGTGTCATGTATACCTCGTATTCCCTCCAAACGAATGTAAATGCGACACATCCTTGCTAGGAAATGGCGTATACAGATGTCTACGTATCGTAGCAATAGAGTTCTAATGCTACTTGAATCGCAATATCGCATCTCATTTATATGTTTCTTGATAAGATATAATATTCATCGCGAAGTGTCATGTATACCTCGTATTCACTTCAAAAGAATGTAAGTGCGACACTTCCATGCTAGGAAATGGCGTTTCCAGATGTCCCCGCATGGAGGCCATAGAGTTCTAATGCTTCTTACAACGCGATATCGCATCTCTCTTCTATGTTTCATGATAAGATATAATATTCATTGAAAAGTGTCATGTATACCTCGTATTCACTCCAAAAGAATGTAAATGCGACACTTCCTTGCTAGGAAATGGCGTATTCAGATGTCTACGTATCGTAGCAATGGTGTCTTAATGCTACTTAAATCGCGAAATCGCATCTCATTTCTATGTTTCGTGATAAGATATAATAATCATTGCGAAGTGTCATGTATACCTCGTATTCACTTCAAGAGAATGTAAATGCGATACTTCCATGCTAGAAAATTGCGTTTGCAGATGTCTCCGCATCGAGGCCATAGAGTTCTAATGCTTCTTAAAACGCGATATCGCATCTCTCTTCTATGTTTCATGATAAGATATAATATTCATTGCGAAGTGTCATGTACACCTCGTTTTCACTTCAAAAGAACGTAAGTGCGACACTTCCATGCTAGGAAATAGCGTTTGCAGATGTCTGCGCATCGAGGCCATAGAGTTCTAATGATTCTTAAAACGCGAAATCGCATCTCTCTTCTATGTTACATGATAAGATATAATATTCATTGCGAAGTGTCATGTATACCTCGTAATCCCTCCAAACGAATGTAAATGCGACACTTCCTTGCTAGGAAATGGCGTATTCAGATGTCTACGTATCGTAGCAATGGTGTTTTAATGTTACTTAAATCGCGATATCGCATCTCATTTCTATGTTTCGTGATAAGATATAATAATCATTGCGAAGTGTCATGTACACCTCGTTTTCAATTCAAAAGAAAGTAAATGCGACTACTGCTTGCTGGGAAATAGCGTTTGCAGATGTCTACGTATCGTAGCAATAGAGTTCTAATGCTACTTAAATCGCAATATCGCATCTCATTTATATGTTTCGTGATAAGATATAATATTCATTGCGAAGTGTCATGTGCACCTCGTATTCACTTCAAGAGAATGTAAATGCGATACTTCCATGCTAGAAAATTGCGTTTGCAGATGTCTCCGCATCGAGGCCATAGAGTTCTAATGCTTCTTAAAACGCGATATCGCATCTCTCTTCTATGTTTCATGATAAGATATAATATTCATTGCGAAGTGTCATGTACACCTCGTTTTCACTTCAAAAGAACGTAAGTGCGACACTTCCATGCTAGGAAATAGCGTTTGCAGATGTCTGCGCATCGAGGCCATAGAGTTCTAATGATTCTTAAAACGCGAAATCGCATCTCTCTTCTATGTTACATGATAAGATATAATATTCATTGCGAAGTGTCATGTATACCTCGTAATCCCTCAAACGACTGTAAATGCGACACTTCCTTGCTAGGAAATGGCGTATTCAGATGTCTATGTATCGTAGCAATAGAATTCTAATGCTACTTAAATCG
Organism: Xylocopa sonorina; assembly: GCF_050948175.1. Lineage (NCBI taxonomy): Eukaryota > Metazoa > Arthropoda > Insecta > Hymenoptera > Apidae > Xylocopa > Xylocopa sonorina. The sequence continues at coordinate 7,148 of NW_027490543.1, forward strand.
CGATATCGCATCTCATTAATATGTTTCGTGATAAGATATAATGTTCATCGCGAATTGTCAGGTGTACCTCGTATTCACTTCAAAAGAATGTAAATGCGATACTTCCATGCTAGGAAATAGCGTCTGCAGATGTCTACGCGTCGGTGCAATATAGTTCTAATGCTTCTTAAAACGCGATATCGCATCTCACTTCTATGTTTCATCATAAGATATAATATTCATTGCGAAGTGTCATGTATACCTCGTATTCCCTCCAAACGAATGTAAATGCGACTCTTCCTTGCTAGGAAATGGCGTATTCAGATGTCTACGTATCGTAGCAATAGAGTTCTAATGCTACTTAAATCGCGATATCGCATCTCATTTCTATGTTTCGTGATAAGTTATAATATTCATTCCGAAGTGTCATGTAAACCTCGAATTCACTTCAAAAGAATGTAAATGCGACTATTGGTTGCTAGGAAATAGCGATTGCAGATGTCTACGTATCGTAGCAATAGAGTTCTAATGCTTCTCAAAACGCGATATCGCATCTCATTTCTATGTTTCCCGATAAAATATAATATTCATTGCGAAGTGTCATGTACACCTCGTATTCATTTCAAAAGAATGTAAATGCGACACTTCCATGCAAGGAAATAGCGACTGCAGATGTCTACGCGTCGAGGCAATAGAGTTCTAATGCTTCTTAAAACGCGATATCGCATCTCACTTCTATGTTTCATGATAAGATATAATATTCATTGCGAAGTGTCATGTATACCTCGTATTCCCTCCAAACGAATGTAAATGCGACACATCCTTGCTAGGAAATGGCGTATTCAGATGTCTACGTATAGTAGCAATAGAGTTCTAATGCTACTTGAAACGCAATATCGCATCTCATTTATATGTTTCTTGATAAGATATAATATTCATCGCGAAGTGTCAGGTATACCTCGTATTCACTTCAACAGAATGTAAATGCGACACTTCCATGCTAGGAAGTAGCGTCTGCAGATGTCTACGCGTCGAGGCAATAGAGTTGTAATGCTTCTTAAAACGCGATATCGAATCTCAATTCTATGTTTCATTATAAGATGTAATATTCATTGCGAAGTGTCATGTATACCTCGTATTCACTTCAAAAGAACGTAAGTGCGACACTTCCATGCTAGGAAATAGCGTATGCAGATGTCTACGCGTCGGGGCAATATAGTTCTAATGCTTCTTAAAACGCGATATCGCATCTCACTTCTATGTTTCATGATAAGATATAATATTCAATGCGAAGTGTCATGTATACCTCGTATTCACTTCAAAAGAACGTAAGTGCGACACTTCCATGCTAGGAAATAGCGTATGCAGATGTCTACGCGTCGGGGCAATATAGTTCTAATGCTTCTTAAAACGCGATATCGCATCTCACTTCTTTGTTTCATGATAAGATATAATATTCAATGCGAAGTGTCATGTACACCTTGTTTTCAATTGAAAAGAAAGTAAATGCGACTACTGCTTGCTGGGAAATAGCGTTTGCAGATGTCTACGTATCGTAGCAATAGAGTTCAAATGCTACTTAAATCGCAATATCGCATCTCATTTATATGTTTCGTGATAAGATATAATATTCATTGCGAAGTGTCATGTGCACCTCGTATTCACTTCAAAAGAATGTAAGTGCGACACTTCCATGCTAGGAAATAGCGTTTGCAGATGTTTCCGCATCGAGGCCATAGAGTTCTAATGCTTCTTAAAACGCGATATCGCTTCTCTCTTCTATGTTTCATGATATGATATAATATTCATTGCGAAGTGTCATGTGTACCTCGTATTCACTTCAAGAGAATGTAAATGCGATACTTCCATGCTAGGAAATAGCGTTTGCAGATGTCTCCGCATCGAGGCCATAGAGTTCTAATGAATCTTAAAACGCGATAACGCATCTCTCTTCTATGTTTCATGATAAGATATAATATTCATTGCGAAGTGTCATGTATTCCTCGAATTCTCTCCAAACGAATGTAAATGCGACACTTCCTTGCTAGCAAACGGCGTATTCAAATGTCTACGTATCGTAGAAATAGAGTTCTAATGCTACTTAAATCGCGATATCGCATCTCATTTTATATGTTTCGTGATAAGATATAATATTCATTGCGAAGTGTCATGTATACCTCGTATTCACTACAAAAGAATGTAAATGCGACTATTGCTTGCTAGGAAATAGCGTTTGCAGATGTCTACGTATCGTAGCAATAGAGTTCTGATGCTCCTTAAATCGCGATATCGCATCTCCTTTATATGTTTCGTGATAAGATATAATATTCATTGCGAAGTGTCATGTATACCACGTATTCACTTCAAAAGAATGTAAGTGCGACGCTTCCATGCTAGGAAATAGCGTTTGCAGATGTCTCCGCATCGAGGCCACAGAGTTCTAATGCTTCTTAAAACGCGATATCGCATCTCTCTTCTATGTTTCACGATAAGGTATAATATTCATTGGGAAGTGACATGTATGCCTCGTATTCATTTCAAAAGAATGTAAATGCGACTATTGCTTGCTGGGAAATATCGTTTGCAGATGTATACGTATCGTAGCAATAGTGTTCTAATGCTACTTAAATCGCGATATCGCATCTCATTTCTATGTTTCGTGATAAGATATAATAATCATTGCGAAGTGTCATGTATACCTCGTATTCACTCCAAATGAATGTAAATGCGACTATTGCTTGCTAGGAAATAGCGTTTGCAGATGTCTACGTATCGTAACAATAGAGTTCTGATGCTACTTAAATCGCGATATCGCATCTCATTTATATGTTTCGTGATAAGATATAATATTCATTGCGAAGTGTCATGTATACCTCTTATTCACTTCAAAAGAATGTAAGTGCGACACTTCCATGCTAGGAAATAGCGTTTGCAGATGTCTCCGCATCGAGGCCACAGAGTCCTAAAGCTTCTTAAAACGCGATATCGCATCACTCTTCTATGTTTCATGATAAGGTATAATATTCATTGGGAAGTGACATGTATGCCTCGTATTCATTTCAATAGAATGTAAATGCGACTATTGCTTGCTAGGAAATAGCGTTTGCAGATGTCTACGTATCGTAGAAATAGGGTTCTAATGCTACTTAAACCGCAATATCGCATCTCATTTATATGTTTCGTGATAAGACATGACATTCATTGCGAAGTATCATGTACACCTCGTATTCACTTCAAAAGAATGTAAGTGCGACACTTCCATGCTAGGAAATAGCGTTTGCAGATGTCTCCGCATCGAGGCCATAGAGTTCTAATGCTTCTTAAAACGCGATATCGCTTCTCTCTTCTATGTTTCATGATATGATATAATATTCATTGCGAAGTATCATGTATACCTCGTATTCACTTCAAGAGAATGTAAATGCGATACTTCCATGCTAGGAAATAGCGTTTGCAGATGTCTCCGCATCGAGGCCATAGAGTTCTAATGAATCTTAAAACGCGATAACGCATCTCTCTTCTATGTTTCATGATAAGATATAATATTCATTGCGAAGTGTCATGTATTCCTCGAATTCTCTCCAAACGAATGTAAATGCGACACTTCCTTGCTAGGAAATGGCGTATTCAAATGTCTACGTATCGTAGAAATAGAGTTCTAATGCTACTTAAATCGCGATATCGCATCTCATTTTATATGTTTCGTGATAAGATATAATATTCATTGCGAAGTGTCATGTATACCTCGTATTCACTCCTAAAGAATGTAAATGCGACTATTGGTTGCTACGAAATAGCGTTTGCAGATGTCTACGTATCGTAGCAATAGAGTTCTAGTGCTACTTAAATCCCGATATCGCAACTCATATATATGATTCGTAATAAGATATAATATTCATTGCGAAGTGTCATGTATACCACGTATTCACTTCAAAAGAATGTAAGTGCGACACTTCCATGCTAGGAAATAGCGATTGCAGATGTCTACGTATCGCAGCAATAGTGTTCTAATGCTTCTAAAAACGCGATATGGCATCTCTCTCCTATGTTTCACGATAAGATATAATACTCATTGCGAAGTGTCATGTATACCTCGTATTCTCTCCAATCGAATGTAAATGCGACACTTCCTTGCTAGGAAATGGCGTATTCAGATGTCTACGTATCGTAGCAACGGTGTTCTAATGCTACTTAAAACGCGAAATCGCATCTCTCTTCTATGTTTCGTGATAAGATATAATAATCATTGCGAAGTGTCATGTATACCTCGTATTCACTCCAAATGAATGTAATCGCGACTATTGCTTGCTAGGAAATGGCGTATTCAGATGTCTACGTATCGTAACAATAGAGTTCTAATGCTACTTAAATCGCGATATCGCATCTCATTAATATGTTTCGTGATAAGACATAATGTCCATCGCGAAGTGTCAGGTATACCTCGTATTCACTTCAAAAGAATGTAAATGCGATACTTCCATGCTAGGAAATAGCGTCTGCAGATGTCTACGCGTCGGGGCAATATAGTTCTAAAGCTTCTTAAAACGCGATATCGCATCTCACTTCTATGTTTCATGATAAGATATAATCTTCATTGCAAAGTGTCATGTATACCTCGTATTCCCTCCAAACGAATGTAAATGCGACACTTCCTTGCTAGGAAATGGCGTATTCAGATGTCTACGTATCGTAGCAATAGAGTTCTAATGCTACTTAAATCGCGACATCGCATCTCATTAATATGTTTCGTGATAAGACATAATGTTCATCGTGAAGTGTCATGTAAACCTCGAATTCACTTCAAAAGAATGTAAATGCGACTATTGGTTGCTAGGAAATAGCGATTGCAGATGTCTACATATCGCAGCAATAGCGTTCTAATGCTACTTATATCGCGATATGACACCTCATTTATATGTTTCGTCATAAGAAATAATGTTCATTGCGAAGTGTCATGTATACCTCGCATTCACTTCAAAAGAACGTAAGTGCGACACTTCCATGCTAGGAAATAGCGTTTGCAGATGTCTACATATCGCAGCAGTAGAGTTCTAATGCTTATTAGATCGCGATATCGCATCTCATTTCTATGTTTCGTGATATGTTATAATATTCATACCGTAGTGTCATGTAAACCTCGAATTCACTTCAAAAGAATGTAAATGCGACTATTGGCTGCTAGGAAATAGCGATTGCAGATGTCTACGTATCATAGCAATAATGTTCTAATGCTTCTCAAAACGCGATATCGCATCTCATTTCTAAGTTTCCTGATAAGATATAATATTCATTGCGGATTGTCATGTACACCTCGCATTCACTTCAAAAGAATGTAAATGCGACACTTCCATGCTAGGAAATAGCGTCTGCAGATGTCTACGCGTCGAGGCAATAGAGTTCTAATGCTTCTTAAAACGCGATATCGCATCTCACTCCTATGTTTCATGATAAGATATAATATTCATTGCGAAGTGTCATGTATACCTCGTATTCACATCAAAAGAATGTAAATGCGACTATTCCTTGCTAGGGCATAGCGTTTGCAGATGCCTACGTATCGTAGCAATAGAGTTCTAATGCTTCTTAGATCGCGATATCGCATCTCATTTCTATGTTTCGTGATAAGTTATAATATTCATTCCGAAGTGTCATGTAAACCTCGAATTCGCTTCAAAAGAATGTAAATGCGACTATTGGTTGCTAGGAAATAGCGATTGCAGATGTCTACGTATCGTAGCAATAGTGTTCTAATGCTTCTCAAAACGCGATATCGCATCTCATTTCTATGTTTCATGATAAGATATAATGTTCATTGCGAAGTGTCATATATACCTCGTATTCACTTCAAAAGAATGTAAATGCGACACTTCCATGCTAGGAAATAGCGACTGCAGATGTCTACGCGTCGAGGCTATAGAGTTCTAATGCTTCTTAAAACGCGATATCGAATCTCTCTTCTATGTTACATGAGAAGATATAATATTCATTGCGAAGTGTCATGTATACCTCGTATTCCCTCCAAACGAATGTAAATGCGACACTTCCTTGCTAGTAAATGGCGTATTCAGGTGTCTACGTATCGTAGCAATAGAGTTCTAATGCTACTTAAATCGCGATACCGCATCTCATTTATATGTTTCGTGATAAGATATAATATTCATTGCGAAGTGTCATGTATACCTCTTATTCACTTCAAAAGAATGTAAGTGCGACACTTCCATGCTAGGAAATAGCGTTTGCAGATGTCTCCGCATCGAGGCCACAGAGTTCTAATGCTTCTTAAAACGCGATATCGCATATCTCTTCTATGTTACATGATAAGGTATAATATTCATTGGGAAGTGACATGTATGCCTCGTATTCATTTCAATAGACTGTAAATGCGACTATTGCTTGCTAGGAAATAGCGTTTGCAGATGTCTACGTATCGTAGAAATAGAGTTCTAATGCTACTTAAACCGCAATATTGCATCTAATTTATATGTTTCGTGATAAGATATAACATTCATTGCGAAGTATCATGTACACCTCGTATTCACTTCAAAAGAATGTAAGTGCGACACTTCCATGCTAGGAAATAGCGTTTGCAGATGTCCCCGCATCGAGGCCGTAGAGTTCTAATGCTTCTTAAAACGCGAAATCGCATCTCTCTTCTATGTTACATGAGAAGATATAATATTCATTGCGAAGTGTCATGTATACCTCGTATTCCCTCCAAACGAATGTAAATGCGACACTTCCATGCTAGGAAATGGCGTATTCAGATGTCTACGTATCGTAGCAATAGAGTTCTAATGCTACTTAAATCGCGATATCGCATCTCATTAATATGTTTCATGATAAGACATAATGTTCATTGCGAAGTGTCAGGTATACCTCGTATTCACTTCAAAAGAATGTAAATGCGATATTTGCATGCTAGGAAATAGCGTCTGCAGATGTCTACGCGTCGGGGCAATATAGTTCTAATGCTTCTTATAACGCGATATCGCATCTCACTTCTATGTTTCATGATAAGATATAATATTCATTGCGAAGTGTCATGTATACCTCGTATTCCCTCCAAACGAATGTAAATGCGACACTTCCTTGCTAGGAAATGGCGTACTCAGATGTCTACGTATCGTAGCAATAGAGTTCTAATGCTACTTAAATCGCGATATCGCATCTCATTTATATGTTTCGTGATATGATATAATATTCATCGCGAAGTGTCAGGTATACCTCGTATTCACTTCAAAAGAATGTAAATGCGACACTTCCATGCTAGGGAATAGCGTCTGCAGATGTCTACGCGTCGAGGCAATAGAGTTCTAATGCTTCTTAAAACGCGACATCGCATCTCACTTCTATGTTTCATGATAAGATATAATATTCATTGCGAAGTGTCATGTATACCTCGTATTCACTTCAAAAGATCGTAAGTGCGACACTTCCATGCTAGGAAATAGCGTATGCAGATGTCTACGCGTCGGGGCAATATAGTTCTAATGCTTCTTAAAACGCGCTATCGCATCTCACTTCTATGTTTCTTGATAAGATATAATATTCAATGCGAAGTGTCATGTATACCTCGTATTCACTTCTAAAGAATGTAAATGCGATTATTGCTTGCTAGGAAATAACGTTTGCAGATGTCTACATATCGCAGCAATAGCGTTCTAATGCTACTTATATCGCGATATGACACCTCATTTATATGTTTCGTCATAAGAAATAATGTTCATTGCGAAGTGTCATGTATACCTCGCATTCACTTCAAAAGAACGTAAGTGCGACACTTCCATGCTAGGAAATAGCGTTTGCAGATGTCTACATATCGCAGCAATAGAGTTCTAATGCTTCTTAGATCGCGATATCGCATCTCATTTCTATGTTTCGTGATATGTTATAATATTCATACCGTAGTGTCATGTAAACCTCGAATTCACTTCAAAAGAATGTAAATGCGACTATTGGCTGCTAGGAAATAGCGATTGCAGATGTCTACGTATCATAGCAATAATGTTCTAATGCTTCTCAAAACGCGATATCGCATCTCATTTCTAAGTTTCCTGATAAGATATAACATTCATTGCGGATTGTCATGTACACCTCGTATTCACTTCAAAAGAATGTAAATGCGACACTTCCATGCTAGGAAATAGCGTCTGCAGATGTCTACGCGTCGAGGCAATAGAGTTCTAATGCTTCTTAAAACGCGATATCGAATCTCAATTCTATGTTTCATTATAAGATATAATATGCATTGCGAAGTGTCATGTATACCTCGAATTCACTTCAAAGAAATGTAAATGCGACACTGCCATGCTAGGAAATAGAGTTTGCAGATATCTCCGCATCGAGGAAGTAGGGTTCTAATTCTTCTTAAGACGCGATATCGCATCTCACTTTTATGTTACATGATAAGATATAATGTTCATTGCGAAGTGTCATATATACCTCGTATTCACTTCAAAAGAATGTAAATGCTAATCTTCCTTGCTAGGAAATAGCGTTTGCAGATGACTGCGTATCGTAGAAATGGAGTTCTAATACTTCTCAAAACGAGATATCGCATCTCATTTCTATGCTTCATGATAAGATATAATATTCATTTCGAAGTGTCATGTATACCTGGTATTCACTCCAAACGAATGTAAATGCGACACTTCCCTGCTAGGAAATAGCGTATTCAGATGTCTACGTATGGTAGCAATAGAGTTCTAATGCTACTTAAACCGCAATATCGCATCTCATTTATATGTTTCGTGATAAGATATAACATTCATTGCGATGTGTCATGTACACCTCGTATTCACTTCAAAAGAATGTAAATGTGACATTTCCACGCTAGGAAATAGCGTTTGCAGATGTCTACGCGTCGAGGCAATAGAGTTCTAATGCTTCTTAAAACGCGATATCGAATCTCAATTCTATGTTTCATTATAAGATATAATATTCAATGCGAAGTATCATGTATACCTCGTATTCACTTCAAAAGAACGTAAGTGCGACACTTCCATGCTAGGAAATAGCGTATGCAGATGTCTACGCGTCGGGGCAATATAGTTCTAATGCTTCTTAAAACGCGATATCGCATCTCACTTCTATGTTTCTTGATAAGATATAATATTCAATGCGAAGTGTCATGTATACCTCGTATTCACTTCTAAAGAATGTAAATGCGATTATTGCTTGCTAGGAAATAACGTTTGCAGATGTCTACATATCGCAGCAATAGCGTTCTAATGCTACTTATATCGCGATATGACACCTCATTTATATGTTTCGTCATAAGAAATAATGTTCATTGCGAAGTGTCATGTATACCTCGCATTCACTTCAAAAGAACGTAAGTGCGACACTTCCATGCTAGGAAATAGCGTTTGCAGATGTCTACATATCGCAGCAATAGAGTTCTAATGCTTCTTAGATCGCGATATCGCATCTCATTTCTATGTTTCGTGATATGTTATAATATTCATACCGTAGTGTCATGTAAACCTCGAATTCACTTCTAAAGAATGTAAATGCGACTATTGGCTGCTAGGAAATAGCGATTGCAGATGTCTACGTATCATAGCAATAATGTTCTGATGCTTCTCAAAACGCGATATCGCATCTCATTTCTAAGTTTCCTGATAAGATATAATATTCATTGCGGATTGTCATGTACACCTCGTATTCACTTCAAAAGAATGTAAATGCGACACTTCCATGCTAGGAAATAGCGTCTGCAGATGTCTACGCGTCGAGGCAATAGAGTTCTAATGCTTCTTAAAACGCGATATCGAATCTCAATTCTATGTTTCATTATAAGATATAATATGCATTGCGAAGTGTCATGTATACCTCGAATTCACTTCAAAGAAATGTAAATGCGACACTTCCATGCTAGGAAATAGCGTTTGCAGATATCTCCGCATCGAGGAAATAGGGTTCTAATTCTTCTTAAGACGCGATATCGCATCTCACTTTTATGTTACATGATAAGATATAATGTTCATTGCGAAGTGTCATATATACCTCGTATTCACTTCAAAAGAATGTAAATGCTAATCTTCCTTGCTAGGGAATAGCGTTTGCAGATGACTACGTATCGTAGCAATGGAATTCTAATACTTCTCAAAACGAGATATCGCATCTCATTTCTATGCTTCATGATAAGATATAATATTCATTGCGAAGTGTCATGTATACCTGGTATTCACTCCAAACGAATGTAAATGCGACACTTCCCTGCTAGGAAGTAGCGTATTCAGATGTCTACGTATGGTAGCAATAGATTTCTAATGCTACTTAAATCTCGATATCGCATCTCATTTCTATGTTTCATGATAAGATATAATATTCATTGCGAAGTATCATGTATACCTCGTATTTACTTCAAAACAATGTAAATGCGACGTTTCCACCCTAGGAAATAGCCTTCGCAGATGTCTACGTATCGCAGCAATAGAGTTCTAATGCTTCTTCAAACGCGATATCGCTTCTCATTTCTATGTTTCGTGATATGTTATAATATTCATACCGTAGTGTCATGTAAACCTCGAATTCACTTCTAAAGAATGTAAATGCGACTATTGGCTGCTAGGAAATAGCGATTGCAGATGTCTACGTATCATAGCAATAATGTTCTGATGCTTCTCAAAACGCGATATCGCATCTCATTTCTAAGTTTCCTGATAAGATATAATATTCATTGCGGATTGTCATGTACACCTCGTATTCACTTCAAAAGAATGTAAATGCGACCCTTCCATGCTAGGGAAAAGCCTTTGCAGATGTCTACGTATCGTAGCAATAGAGTTCTAATGCTTCTCAAAACGCGATATAGCACCTCCTTCCTATGTTTCATGATAAGATATAATATTCATTGCGAAGTGTCATGTATATCTCGTATTCACATCAAAAGAATGTAAATGCGACACTTCCATGCTGGGAAATAGCGTTTGCAGATGTCTACGTATCGCAGCAATAGAGTTCTAATGCTCCTTAAAACGCGATATAGCACCTCATTCCTTTGTTTCATGATAAGATATAATATTCATTGCGAAGTGTCATGTATATCTCGTATTCACATCAAAAGAATGTAAATGCGACACTTCCATGCTAGGAAATAGCGTTTGCAGATGTCTACGTATCGCAGCAATAGAGTTCCAATGCTTCCTAAAACGCGATATCGCATCTCTCTTCTATGTTTCATGATAACGTATAATATTCATTGCGAAGTGTCATGTATACCTCGTATTCACTTCAAATGAATGTAAATGCGACACTTCCATGCTAGGAAATAGCGTTTGCAGATGTCTACGTATCGTAGCAATAGAGTTCTAATGCTTCTTAGAACGCGATATCGCACCTCACTGCTATGTTTCATGACAAGATATAATATTCATTATGGACTGATATGTATACATCGTACTCACTTCAAAAGAATGTAAATGCGACCCTTCCATGCTAGGGAAAAGCCTTTGCAGATGTCTACGTATCGTAGCAATAGAGTTCTAATGCTTCTCAAAACGCGATATAGCACCTCCTTCCTATGTTTCATGATAAGATATAATATTCATTGCGAAGTGTCATGTATATCTCGTATTCACAACAAAAGAATGTAAATGCGACACTTCCATGCTAGGAAGTAGCGTTTGCATCTGTCTACGTATCGTACCATTCGTGTTCTAATGCTTCTTAGAACGCGATATCGCATCTCACTTCTATGTTTCATGATAAGATATAATATTCATTGCGAAGTGTCATGTATACCTCGTATTCACTTCAAAAGAACGTAAATAAGACACTTCCACGCTGGGAAATAGCGTTTGCAGATGTCTACGTATCGTAGCAATAGAGTTCTAATGCTCCTTAAAACGCGATATAGCACCTCTTTCCTATGTTTCATGATAATATATAATATTCATTGCGAAGTGTCATGTATATCTCGTATTCACATCAAAAGAATGTAAATGCGACACTTCCATGCTAGGAAATAGCGTTTGCAGATGTCTACGTATCGCAGCAATAGAGTTCTAATGCTCCTTAAAACGCGATATAGCACCTCATTCCTATGTTTCATGATAATATATAATATTCATTGCGAAGTGTCATGTATATCTCGTATTCACATCAAAAGAATGTAAATGCGACACTTCCATGCTGGGAAATAGCGTTTGCAGATATCTACGTATCGTAGCAATAGAGTTCTAATGCTTCTTAAAACGCGATATCGCATCTCACTGCTGTGTTTCATGAGAAGATATAATATTCATTATGGAGTGTTATGTATACCTCGTACTCACTTCAAAAGAATGTAAATGCGACCCTTCCATCCTAGGAAATAGAGTTTGCAGATGTATACGTATATTAGTAATAGAGTTCTAATGCTTCTCAGAACGCGATATAGCACATCATTCCTATGCTTCATGATAAGATATAATATTCATTGCGAAGTGTCATGTATATCTCGTATTCACATCAAAAGAATGTAAATGCGACACTTCCATGCTAGGAAATAGCGTTTTTCAGATGTCTACGTATCGCAGCAATAGAGTTCCAATGCTTCCTAAAACGCGATATCGCATCTCTCTTCTATGTTTCATGACAAGGTATAATATTCATTGCGAAGTGTCATGTATACCTCGTATTCACTTCAAGTGAATGTAAATGCGACACTTCCATGCTAGGAAATAGCGTTTGGAGATGTCTACGTGTCGTAGCAATAGAGTTCTCATGCTTCTTAAAAAGCGATATCGCATCTCACCTCTATGTTTCATGATAAGATATAATATTCATTATGGAGTGATATGTATACCTCGTACTCACTTCAAAAGAATGTAAATGCGACCCTTCCATGCTAGGGAATTGCCTTTGCAGATGTCTACGTATCGTAGCAATAGAGTTCTAATGCTTCTTAGAACGCGATATCGCATCTCACACTTATGTTTCATGATAAGATATAATATTCATTGCGAAGTGTCATGTATACCTCGTATTCACTTCAAAAGAATGTAAATGCGACCCTTCCATGCTAGGAAATAGCGTTTGCAGATACCTACGTATCGTAGCAATAGAGTTCTAATGCTTCTCAAAACGCGATATAGCACCTCATTCCTATGTCTCATGATAAGATATAATATTCATTGCGAAGTGTCATGTATATCTCGTATTCACTTCAAACGAATGTAAATGCGACACTTCCATGCTAGAAAATGGCGTTTGCAGATGTCTACGTATCGTAGCACTAGAGTTCTAATGCTTCTTAGAACGCGATATCACATCTCACTTCTATGTTTCATGATAAGATATAATATTCATTGCGAAGTGTCATGTATACCTCTTATTCACTTCAAAAGAATGTAAAAGCGACACTTCCTTGCTAGGAAATAGCGTTTCCATATGACCACGTATCGTAAGAATGGAGTTCTAATGCTCCTTAAAACGAGATGTCGCATTCCATTTCTATGTTTCGTGATAAGATATAATATTCATTGTGGAGTGTTATGTATACCTCGCATTCACTTCAAAAGATTGTAAATGCGACACTTCCTTGCTAGGAAATATTGTTTGCAGATGTCTACGTATCGTAAAAACAGAGTTCTAATGCTTCTTAAGACGCGATATCGCATATTTCCTCTATGATTCTTGATAAGATATAATATTCATTGCGAAGTGTCATGTATACCTCGTATTCACTTCAAAAGAATGTAAATGCGACACTTGCATGCTGGGAAATAGCGTTTGCAGATGTCTACGTATCGTAGCAATAGAGTTCTAATGCATCTTCAAACGCGATATCGCATCTCACTTCTATGTTTCATGATAAGATATAATATTCATTGCGAAGTGTCATGTATACCTCGTATTCACTTCAAAAGAATGTAAATGCGACACTTCCTTGCTAGGAAATAGCGTTTGCAGATGTCTACGTATCACAGCAATAGAGTACTTATGCTTCTGAAAACGAGATGTCGTATTTCATTTCTATGTTTCGTAATAAGATATAATATTCATTGTGTAATGTTATGTATACCTCGTATTCACTTCAATGGAATGTAATGGGACATTTCCATGGTAGGAAATAGAGTTTGGAGATGTCTACGTATATTAGCAATAGTGTTCTAATGCTTCTCAAAACGCAATATAGCACCTCATTCCTATGTTTCATGATAAGGTATAATATTCATTGCGAAGTGTCATGTATATCTCGTATTCACTTCAAAAGAATGTAAATGCGACACTTCCATGCTAGGAAATAGCGTTTGCAGATGTCTACGTATCGTAGCAATAGAGTTCTAATGCTTCTTAAAACGCGATATCGCATCTCACTTCTATGTTTCATGATAAGATATAATATCCATTGCGAAGTGTCATGTATACCTCGTATTCACTTCAAAAGAATGTAAATGCGACACTTCCATGCTTGGAAATAGCGTTTGCAGATGTCTACGTATCGTAGCAACAGAGTTCTAATGCTTCTTAAAACGAGATGTCGCATCTCACTTCTATGTATCGAGATAAGGTATAATATTCATTGCGAAGTGTCATGTATACCTCGTATTCACTTCAAAAGAATGTAAATGCGACACTTCCTTGCTAGGAAATAGCGTTTGCAGATGTCTACGTATCACAGCAATAGAGTACTTATGCTTCTGAAAACGAGATGTCGTATTTCATTTCTATGTTTCGTAATAAGATATAATATTCATTGCGTAATGTTATGTATACCTCGTATTCACTTCAATGGAATGTAATGGGACATTTCCATGGTAGGAAATAGAGTTTGGAGATGTCTACGTATATTAGCAATAGTGTTCTAATGCTTCTCAAAACGCAATATAGCACCTCATTCCTATGTTTCATGATAAGATATAATATTCATTGCGAAGTGTCATGTATATCTCGTATTCACTTCAAAAGAATGTAAATGCGACACTTCCATGCTAGGAAATAGCGTTTGCAGATGTCTACGTATCGTAGCAATAGAGTTCTAATGCTTCTTAAAACGCGATATCGCATCTCACTTCTATGTTTCATGATAAGATATAATATCCATTGCGAAGTGTCATGTATACCTCGTATTCACTTCAAAAGAATGTAAATGCGACACTTCCATGCTTGGAAATAGCGTTTGCAGATGTCTACGTATCGTAGCAACAGAGTTCTAATGCTTCTGAAATCGAGATGTCGTATTTCATTTCTATGTTTCGTAATAAGATATAATATTCATTGTGTAATGTTATGTATACCTCGTATTCACTTCAATGGAATGTAATGGGACATTTCCATGGTAGGAAATAGAGTTTGCAGATGTCTACGTATATTAGCAATAGTGTTCTAATGCTTCTCAAAACGCAATATAGCACCTCATTCCTATGTTTCATGATAAGATATAATATTCATTGCGAAGTGCCATGTATATCTCGTATTCACTTCAAAAGAATGTAAATGCGACACTTCCATGCTAGGAAATAGCGTTTGCAGATGTCTACGTATCGTAGCAATAGAGTTCTAATGCTTCTTAAAACGCCATATCGCATCTCACTTCTATGTTTCATGATAAGATATAATATCCATTGCGAAGTGTCATGTATACCTCGTATTCACTTCAAAAGAATGTAAATGCGACACTTCCATGCTCGGAAATAGCGTTTGCAGATGTCTACGTATCGTAGCAACAGAGTTCTAATGCTTCTTAAAACGAGATGTCGCATCTAACATCTATGTATCGAGATAAGGTATAATATTCATTGCGAAGTGTCATGTATACCTCGTATTCACTTCAAATGAATGTAAATGCGAAGCTTCCTTGCTAGGAAATAGCGTTTGCAGATGTCTACGTATCGTAGCAATAGAGTTCTAATGCTTCCTAAAACGCGATATCACATCTCACTTCTATGTTTCGAGATAAGATATAATTTTCATTGCGAAGTGTCATGTATACCTCTTATTCACTTCAAAAGAATGTAAAAGCGACACTTCCTTGCTAGGAAATAGCGTTTCCAGATGACCACGTATCGTAAGAATGGAGTTCTAATGCTCCTTAAAACGAGATGTCGCATTCCATTTCTATGTTTCGTGATAAGATATAATATTCATTGTGGAGTGTTATGTATACCTCGCATTCACTTCAAAAGATTATAAATGCGACACTTCCTTGCTAGGAAATATTGTTTGCAGATGTCTACGTATCGTAAAAACAGAGTTCTAATGCTTCTTAAGACGCGATATCGCATATTTCCTCTATGATTCTTGATAAGATATAATATTCATTGCGAAGTGTCATGTATACCTCGTATTCACTTCAAAAGAATGTAAATGCGACACTTGCATGCTGGGAAATAGCGTTTGCAGATGTCTACGTATCGTAGCAATAGAGTTCTAATGCATCTTCAAACGCGATATCGCATCTCACTTCTATGTTTCATGATAAGATATAATATTCATTGCGAAGTGTCATGTATACCTCGTATTCACTTCAAAAGAATGTAAATGCGACACTTCCTTGCTAGGAAATAGCGTTTGCAGATGTCTACGTATCACAGCAATAGAGTACTTATGCTTCTGAAAACGAGATGTCGTATTTCATTTCTATGTTTCGTAATAAGATATAATATTCATTGTGTAATGTTATGTATACCTCGTATTCACTTCAATGGAATGTAATGGGACATTTCCATGGTAGGAAATAGAGTTTGGAGATGTCTACGTATATTAGCAATAGTGTTCTAATGCTTCTCAAAACGCAATATAGCACCTCATTCCTATGTTTCATGATAAGGTATAATATTCATTGCGAAGTGTCATGTATATCTCGTATTCACTTCAAAAGAATGTAAAGGCGACACTTCCATGCTAGGAAATAGCGTTTGCAGATGTCTACGTATCGTAGCAATAGAGTTCTAATGCTTCTTAAAACGCGATATCGCATCTCACTTCTATGTTTCATGATAAGATATAATATCCATTGCGAAGTGTCATGTATACCTCGTATTCACTTCAAAAGAATGTAAATGCGACACTTCCATGCTTGGAAATAGCGTTTGCAGATGTCTACGTATCGTAGCAACAGAGTTCTAATGCTTCTTAAAACGAGATGTCGCATCTCACTTCTATGTATCGAGATAAGGTATAATATTCATTGCGAAGTGTCATGTATACCTCGTATTCACTTCAAAAGAATGTAAATGCGACACTTCCTTGCTAGGAAATAGCGTTTGCAGATGTCTACGTATCACAGCAATAGAGTACTTATGCTTCTGAAAACGAGATGTCGTATTTCATTTCTATGTTTCGTAATAAGATATAATATTCATTGCGTAATGTTATGTATACCTCGTATTCACTTCAATGGAATGTAATGGGACATTTCCATGGTAGGAAATAGAGTTTGGAGATGTCTACGTATATTAGCAATAGTGTTCTAATGCTTCTCAAAACGCAATATAGCACCTCATTCCTATGTTTCATGATAAGATATAATATTCATTGCGAAGTGTCATGTATATCTCGTATTCACTTCAAAAGAATGTAAATGCGACACTTCCATGCTAGGAAATAGCGTTTGCAGATGTCTACGTATCGTAGCAATAGAGTTCTAATGCTTCTTAAAACGCGATATCGCATCTCACTTCTATGTTTCATGATAAGATATAATATCCATTGCGAAGTGTCATGTATACCTCGTATTCACTTCAAAAGAATGTAAATGCGACACTTCCATGCTTGGAAATAGCGTTTGCAGATGTCTACGTATCGTAGCAACAGAGTTCTAATGCTTCTGAAATCGAGATGTCGTATTTCATTTCTATGTTTCGTAATAAGATATAATATTCATTGTGTAATGTTATGTATACCTCGTATTCACTTCAATGGAATGTAATGGGACATTTCCATGGTAGGAAATAGAGTTTGCAGATGTCTACGTATATTAGCAATAGTGTTCTAATGCTTCTCAAAACGCAATATAGCACCTCATTCCTATGTTTCATGATAAGATATAATATTCATTGCGAAGTGCCATGTATATCTCGTATTCACTTCAAAAGAATGTAAATGCGACACTTCCATGCTAGGAAATAGCGTTTGCAGATGTCTACGTATCGTAGCAACAGAGTTCTAATGCTTCTTAAAACGAGATGTCGCATCTAACATCTATGTATCGAGATAAGGTATAATATTCATTGCGAAGTGTCATGTATACCTCGTATTCACTTCAAATGAATGTAAATGCGAAGCTTCCTTGCTAGGAAATAGCGTTTGCAGATGTCTACGTATCGTAGCAATAGAGTTCTAATGCTTCCTAAAACGCGATATCACATCTCACTTCTATGTTTCGAGATAAGATATAATTTTCATTGCGAAGTGTCATGTATACCTCTTATTCACTTCAAAAGAATGTAAAAGCGACACTTCCTTGCTAGGAAATAGCGTTTCCAGATGACCACGTATCGTAAGAATGGAGTTCTAATGCTCCTTAAAACGAGATGTCGCATTCCATTTCTATGTTTCGTGATAAGATATAATATTCATTGTGGAGTGTTATGTATACCTCGCATTCACTTCAAAAGATTATAAATGCGACACTTCCTTGCTAGGAAATATTGTTTGCAGATGTCTACGTATCGTAAAAACAGAGTTCTAATGCTTCTTAAGACGCGATATCGCATATTTCCTCTATGATTCTTGATAAGATATAATATTCATTGCGAAGTGTCATGTATACCTCGTATTCACTTCAAAAGAATGTAAATGCGACACTTGCATGCTGGGAAATAGCGTTTGCAGATGTCTACGTATCGTAGCAATAGAGTTCTAATGCATCTTCAAACGCGATATCGCATCTCACTTCTATGTTTCATGATAAGATATAATATTCATTGCGAAGTGTCATGTATACCTCGTATTCACTTCAAAAGAATGTAAATGCGACACTTCCTTGCTAGGAAATAGCGTTTGCAGATGTCTACGTATCACAGCAATAGAGTACTTATGCTTCTGAAAACGAGATGTCGTATTTCATTTCTATGTTTCGTAATAAGATATAATATTCATTGTGTAATGTTATGTATACCTCGTATTCACTTCAATGGAATGTAATGGGACATTTCCATGGTAGGAAATAGAGTTTGGAGATGTCTACGTATATTAGCAATAGTGTTCCAATGCTTCTCAAAACGCAATATAGCACCTCATTCCTATGTTTCATGATAAGGTATAATATTCATTGCGAAGTGTCATGTATATCTCGTATTCACTTCAAAAGAATGTAAAGGCGACACTTCCATGCTAGGAAATAGCGTTTGCAGATGTCTACGTATCGTAGCAATAGAGTTCTAATGCTTCTTAAAACGCGATATCGCATCTCACTTCTATGTTTCATGATAAGATATAATATCCATTGCGAAGTGTCATGTATACCTCGTATTCACTTCAAAAGAATGTAAATGCGACACTTCCATGCTTGGAAATAGCGTTTGCAGATGTCTACGTATCGTAGCAACAGAGTTCTAATGCTTCTTAAAACGAGATGTCGCATCTCACTTCTATGTATCGAGATAAGGTATAATATTCATTGCGAAGTGTCATGTATACCTCGTATTCACTTCAAAAGAATGTAAATGCGACACTTCCTTGCTAGGAAATAGCGTTTGCAGATGTCTACGTATCACAGCAATAGAGTACTTATGCTTCTGAAAACGAGATGTCGTATTTCATTTCTATGTTTCGTAATAAGATATAATATTCATTGCGTAATGTTATGTATACCTCGTATTCACTTCAATGGAATGTAATGGGACATTTCCATGGTAGGAAATAGAGTTTGGAGATGTCTACGTATATTAGCAATAGTGTTCTAATGCTTCTCAAAACGCAATATAGCACCTCATTCCTATGTTTCATGATAAGATATAATATTCATTGCGAAGTGTCATGTATATCTCGTATTCACTTCAAAAGAATGTAAATGCGACACTTCCATGCTAGGAAATAGCGTTTGCAGATGTCTACGTATCGTAGCAATAGAGTTCTAATGCTTCTTAAAACGCGATATCGCATCTCACTTCTATGTTTCATGATAAGATATAATATCCATTGCGAAGTGTCATGTATACCTCGTATTCACTTCAAAAGAATGTAAATGCGACACTTCCATGCTTGGAAATAGCGTTTGCAGATGTCTACGTATCGTAGCAACAGAGTTCTAATGCTTCTGAAATCGAGATGTCGTATTTCATTTCTATGTTTCGTAATAAGATATAATATTCATTGTGTAATGTTATGTATACCTCGTATTCACTTCAATGGAATGTAATGGGACATTTCCATGGTAGGAAATAGAGTTTGCAGATGTCTACGTATATTAGCAATAGTGTTCTAATGCTTCTCAAAACGCAATATAGCACCTCATTCCTATGTTTCATGATAAGATATAATATTCATTGCGAAGTGCCATGTATATCTCGTATTCACTTCAAAAGAATGTAAATGCGACACTTCCATGCTAGGAAATAGCGTTTGCAGATGTCTACGTATCGTAGCAATAGAGTTCTAATGCTTCTTAAAACGCCATATCGCATCTCACTTCTATGTTTCATGATAAGATATAATATCCATTGCGAAGTGTCATGTATACCTCGTATTCACTTCAAAAGAATGTAAATGCGACACTTCCATGCTCGGAAATAGCGTTTGCAGATGTCTACGTATCGTAGCAACAGAGTTCTAATGCTTCTTAAAACGAGATGTCGCATCTAACATCTATGTATCGAGATAAGGTATAATATTCATTGCGAAGTGTCATGTATACCTCGTATTCACTTCAAATGAATGTAAATGCGAAGCTTCCTTGCTAGGAAATAGCGTTTGCAGATGTCTACGTATCGTAGCAATAGAGTTCTAATGCTTCCTAAAACGCGATATCACATCTCACTTCTATGTTTCGAGATAAGATATAATTTTCATTGCGAAGTGTCATGTATACCTCTTATTCACTTCAAAAGAATGTAAAAGCGACACTTCCTTGCTAGGAAATAGCGTTTCCAGATGACCACGTATCGTAAGAATGGAGTTCTAATGCTCCTTAAAACGAGATGTCGCATTCCATTTCTATGTTTCGTGATAAGATATAATATTCATTGTGGAGTGTTATGTATACCTCGCATTCACTTCAAAAGATTATAAATGCGACACTTCCTTGCTAGGAAATATTGTTTGCAGATGTCTACGTATCGTAAAAACAGAGTTCTAATGCTTCTTAAGACGCGATATCGCATATTTCCTCTATGATTCTTGATAAGATATAATATTCATTGCGAAGTGTCATGTATACCTCGTATTCACTTCAAAAGAATGTAAATGCGACACTTGCATGCTGGGAAATAGCGTTTGCAGATGTCTACGTATCGTAGCAATAGAGTTCTAATGCTTCTTCAAACGCGATATCGCATCTCACTTCTATGTTTCATGATAAGATATAATATTCATTGCGAAGTGTCATGTATACCTCGTATTCACTTCAAAAGAATGTAAATGCGACACTTCCATGCTAGGAAATAGCGTTTGCAGATGTCTACGTATCGTAGCAATAGAGTTCTAATGCTTCTTAAAACGCGATATAGCATCTCACTTCTATGTTTCATGATAAGATATAATATCCATTGCGAAGTGTCATGTATACCTCGTATTCACTTCAAAAGAATGTAAATGCGACACTTCCATGCTTGGAAATAGCGTTTGCAGATGTCTACGTATCGTAGCAACAGAGTTCTAATGCTTCTTAAAACGAGATGTCGCATCTCACTTCTATGTATCGAGATAAGGTATAATATTCATTGCGAAGTGTCATGTATACCTCGTATTCACTTCAAATGAATGTAAATGCGAAGCTTCCTTGCTAGGAAATAGCGTTTGCAGATGTCTACGTATCGTAGCAATAGAGTTCTAATGCTTCCTAAAACGCGATATCACATCTCACTTCTATGTTTCGAGATAAGATATAATTTTCATTGCGAAGTGTCATGTATACCTCTTATTCACTTCAAAAGAATGTAAAAGCGACACTTCCTTGCTAGGAAATAGCGTTTCCAGATGACCACGTATCGTAAGAATGGAGTTCTAATGCTCCTTAAAACGAGATGTCGCATTCCATTTCTATGTTTCGTGATAAGATATAATATTCATTGTGGAGTGTTATGTATACCTCGCATTCACTTCAAAAGATTGTAAATGCGACACTTCCTTGCTAGGAAATATTGTTTGCAGATGTCTACGTATCGTAAAAACAGAGTTCTAATGCTTCCTAAGACGCGATATCGCATATTTCCTCTATGATTCTTGATAAGATATAATATTCATTGCGAAGTGTCATGAATACCTCGTATTCACTTCAAAAGAATGTAAATGCGACACTTGCATGCTGGGAAATAGCGTTTGCAGATGTCTACGTATCGTAGCAATAGAGTTCTAATGCTTCTTCAAACGCGATATCGCATCTCACTTCTATGTTTCATGATAAGATATAATATCCATTGCGAAGTGTCATGTATACCTCGTATTCACTTCAAAAGAATGTAAATGCGACACTTCCATGCTTGGAAATAGCGTTTGCAGATGTCTACGTATCGTAGCAACAGAGTTCTAATGCTTCTTAAAACGAGATGTCGCATCTCACTTCTATGTATCGAGATAAGTTATAATATTCATTGCGAAGTGTCATGTATACCTCGTATTCACTTCAAATGAATGTAAATGCGAAGCTTCCTTGCTAGGAAATAGCGTTTGCAGATGTCTACGTATCGTAGCAATAGAGTTCTAATGCTTCCTAAAACGCGATATCACATCTCACTTCTATGTTTCGAGATAAGATATAATTTTCATTGCGAAGTGTCATGTATACCTCTTATTCACTTCAAAAGAATGTAAAAGCGACACTTCCTTCCTAGGAAATAGCGTTTCCAGATGACCACGTATCGTAAGAATGGAGTTCTAATGCTCCTTAAAACGAGATGTCGCATTCCATTTCTATGTTTCGTGATAAGATATAATATTCATTGTGGAGTGTTATGTATACCTCGCATTCACTTCAAAAGATTGTAAATGCGACACTTCCTTGCTAGGAAATATTGTTTGCAGATGTCTACGTATCGTAAAAACAGTGTTCTAATGCTTCTTAAGACGCGATATCGCATATTTCCTCTATGATTCTTGATAAGATATAATATTCATTGCGAAGTGTCATGTATACCTCGTATTCACTTCAAAAGAATGTAAATGCGACACTTGCATGCTGGGAAATAGCGTTTGCAGATGTCTACGTATCGTAGCAATAGAGTTCTAATGCTTCTTCGAACGCGATGTCGCATCTCACTTCTATGTTTCATGATAAGATATAATATTCATTGCGAAGTGTCATGTATACCTCGTATTCACTTCAAAAGAATGTAAATGCGACACATCCATGCTAGGAAGTAGCGTTTGCAGATGTCTACGTATCGTAGCAATAGAGTTCTAGCGATTCTTAAACCGCGATATCGCATGTCACATCTATGTTTCGTGATAAGATGTAATATTCATTGCGATGTGACATGTATACCTCGTATTCACTTCAAAAGAATGTAAATGCGACACTTCCATACTAGGAAATAGCGTTTGCAGATGTCTACGTATCACAGCAATAGAGTACTTATGCTTCTGAAATCGAGATGTCGTTTTTCATTTCTATGTTTCGTAATAAGATATAATATTCATTGTGTAATGTTATGTATACCTCGTATTCACTTCAATGGAATGTAATGGGACATTTCCATGGTCGGAAATAGAGTTTGCAGATGTCTACGTATATTAGCAATAGTGTTCTAATGCTTCTCAAAACGCAATATAGCACCTCATTCCTATGTTTCATGATAAGATATAATATTCATTGCGAAGTGCCATGTATATCTCGTATTCACTTCAAAAGAATGTAAATGCGACACTTCCATGCTAGGAAATAGCGTTTGCAGATGTCTACGTATCGTAGCAATAGAGTTCTAATGCTTCTTAAAACGCGATATCGCATCTCACTTCTATGTTTCATGATAAGATATAATATCCATTGCGAAGTGTCATGTATACCTCGTATTCACTTCAAAAGAATGTAAATGCGACACTTCCATGCTCGGAAATAGCGTTTGCAGATGTCTACGTATCGTAGCAACAGAGTTCTAATGCTTCTTAAAACGAGATGTCGCATCTCACATCTATGTATCGAGATAAGGTATAATATTCATTGCGAAGTGTCATGTATACCTCGTATTCACTTCAAATGAATGTAAATGCGAAGCTTCCTTGCTAGGAAATAGCGTTTGCAGATGTCTACGTATCGTAGCAATAGAGTTCTAATGCTTCCTAAAACGCGATATCACATCTCACTTCTATGTTTCGAGATAAGATATAATTTTCATTGCGAAGTGTCATGTATACCTCTTATTCACTTCAAAAGAATGTAAAAGCGACACTTCCTTGCTAGGAAATAGCGTTTCCAGATGACCACGTATCGTAAGAATGGAGTTCTAATGCTCCTTAAAACGAGATGTCGCATTCCATTTCTATGTTTCGTGATAAGATATAATATTCATTGTGGAGTGTTATGTATACCTCGCATTCACTACAAAAGATTGTAAATGCGACACTTCCTTGCTAGGAAATATTGTTTGCAGATGTCTACGTATGGTAAAAACGGAGTTCTAATGCTTCTTAAGACGCGATATCGCATATTTCCTCTATGATTCTTGATAAGATATAATATTCATTGCGAAGTGTCATGTATACCTCGTATTCACTTCAAAAGAATGTAAATGCGACACTTGCATGCTGGGAAATAGCGTTTGCAGATGTCTACGTATCGTAGCAATAGAGTTCTAATGCTTCTTCAAACGCGATATCGCATCTCACTTCTATGTTTCATGATAAGATATAACATTCATTGCGAAGTGTCATGTATACCTCGTATTCACTTCAAAAGAATGTAAATGCGACACTTCCTTGCTAGGAAATAGCGTTTGCAGATGTCTACGTATCACAGCAATAGAGTACTTATGCTTCTGAAAACGAGATGTCGTATTTCATTTCTATGTTTCGTAATAAGATATAATATTCATTGTGTAATGTTATGTATACCTCGTATTCACTTCAATGGAATGTAATGGGACATTTCCATGGTAGGAAATAGAGTTTGGAGATGTCTACGTATATTAGCAATAGTGTTCTAATGCTTCTCAAAACGCAATATAGCACCTCATTCCTATGTTTCATGATAAGATATAATATTCATTGCGAAGTGTCATGTATATCTCGTATTCACTTCAAAAGAATGTAAATGCGACACTTCCATGCTAGGAAATAGCGTTTGCAGATGTCCACGTATCGTAGCAATAGAGTTCTAATGCTTCTTAAAACGCGATATCGCATCTCACTTCTATGTTTCATGATAAGATATAATATCCATTGCGAAGTGTCATGTATACCTCGTATTCACTTCAAAAGAATGTAAATGCGACACTTCCATGCTTGGAAATAGCGTTTGCAGATGTCTACGTATCGTAGCAACAGAGTTATAATGCTTCTTAAAACGAGATGTCGCATCTCACTTCTATGTATCGAGATAAGGTATAATATTCACTGCGAAGTGTCATGTATATCTCGTATTCACTTCAAAAGAATGTAAATGCGACACTTCCATGCTAGGAAATAGCGTTTGCAGATGTCTACGTGTCGTAGCAATAGAGTTCTAATGCTTCTTAAAACGCGATATCGCATCTCACAGCTATGTTTCATGAGAAGATGTAATATTCATTATGGAGTGTTATGTATACCTCGTACTCACTTCAAAAGAATATAATGCGACCCTTCCATCCTAGGAAATAGCGTATGCAGATGTCTACGTATCGTAGCAATAGAGCTCTAACGCTTCTCAAAACGCGATATAGCACCACATTCCTATGTTTCATGATAAGATATAATATTCATTGCGAAGTGTCATGTATACCTCGAATTCACTTCAAAAGAATGTAAATGCGACACTTCCATGCTAGGAAATAGCGTTTGCAGATGTCTACGTATCGCAGCAATAGAGATCCAATGCTTCTTAAAACGCGATATCGCATCTCACTGCTATGTTTCATGATAAGATATAATATTCATTATGGAGTGATATGTATACCTCGTACCCGCTTCAAAAGAATGTAAGTGCGACCCTTCGATGCTAGGGAATAGCCTTTGCAAATGTCTACGTATCGTAGCAATAGAATTCTAATGCTTCTTAAAACGCGATATCGCATCTCACTGCTATGTTTCATGAGAAGATATAATATTCATTATGGAGTGTTATGTATACCTCGTACTCACTTCAAAAGAATGTAAATGCGACCCTCCCATCCTAGGAAATAGCGTTTGCAGATGTCTACGTATCGTAGCAATAGAGTTCTAATGCTTCTTAAAACGAGATGTCGCATCTCATCTCTATGTTTCATGATCAGATATAACATTCATTGCGAAGTGTCACGTATACCTCGTATTCACTTCTAAAGGATGTAAATGCGACACTTCCTTGCTAGAAAATAGCGTTTCCAGATGACTACGTGTCGAAACAATAGAGTTCTAATGATTCTTAAAATGCCATATCGCATCTCACTTCTATGTTTCATGATAAGATATAATATTCATTGCGAAGTGTCATGTATATCTCGTAATCACTTCAAACGAATGTAAATGCGACACTTCCATGCTAGGAAATAGCGTTTGCAGATGTCTACGTATCGTAGCAATAGAGTTCTAATGCTTCTTAAAACGCGATATCGCATCTCACTGCTATGTTTCATGAGAAGATATAATATTCATTGCGAAGTGTCATGTATATCTCGTATTCACATCAAAAGAATGTAAATGCGACACTTCCATGCTAGGAAATAGCGTTTGCAGATGTCTACTTATCGCAGCAATAGAGTTCCAATGCTTCCTAAAACGCGATATCGCATCACTCTTCTATGTTTCATGATAAGGTATAATATTCATTACGAAGTGTCATGTATACCTCGTATTTACTTCAAAAGAACGTACATAAGACACTTCCATGCTAGGAAATAGCGTTTGCAGATGTCTACGTATCCTAGCAATAGAGCTCTAACGCTTCTCAAAACGCGATATAGCACCACATTCCTATGTTTCATGATAAGATATAATATTCATTGCGAAGTGTCATGTATACCTCGAATTCACTTCAAAAGAATGTAAATGCGACACTTCCATGCTAGGAAATAGCGTTTGCAGATGTCTACGTATCGCAGCAATAGAGATCCAATGCTTCCTAAAACGCGATATCGCATCACTCTTCTATGTTTCATGATAAGGTATAATATTCATTTCGAAGTGTCATGTATACCTCGTATTCACTTCAAATGAATGTAAATGCGACACTTCCATGCTAGGAAATAGCGTTTGCAGATGTCTAAGTATCGCAGCAATAGAGATCCAATGCTTCCTAAAACGCGATATCGCATCACTCTTCTATGTTTCATGATAAGGTATAATATTCATTGCGAAGTGTCATGTATACCTCGTATTCGCTTCAAAAGAATGTAAACGCGACACTTCCATACTAGGAAATAGCGTTTGCAGATGTCTACGTATCGTAGCAATAGAGTTCTAATGCTTCTCAAAACGCGATATAGCACCCCATTCCTATGTTTCATGATAAGATATAATACTCATTGCGAAGTGTCATGTATACCTCGTATTCACTTCAAAAGAATGTACATGCGACACTTCCATGCTAGGAAATAGCGTTTGCAGATGTCTACGTATCGCAGCAATAGAGATCCAATGCTTCCTAAAACGCGATATCGCATCTCTCTTCTATGTTTCACGATAAGGTATAATATTCATTGCGAAGTGTCATGTATACCTCGTATTCACTTCAAAAGAATGTAAATGCGACACTTCCATGCTAGGAAATAGCGTTTGCAGATGTCTACGTATCGCAGCAATAGAGTTCCAATGCTTCCTAAAACGCGATATCCCATCACTCCTCTATGTTTCATGATAAGGTATAATATTCATTACGAGGTGTCATGTATACCTCGTATTCACTTCAAATGAATGTAAATGCGACACTTCCATGCTAGGAAATAGCGTTTGCAGATGTCTACGTATCGTAGCAATAGAGTTCTAATGCTTCTCAAAACGCGATATAGCACCTCATTCCTATGTTTCATGATAAGATATAATATTCATTGCGAAGTGTCATGTATACCTCGTATTCACTTCAAAAGAATGTAAATGCGACACTTCCATGCTAGGAAATAGCGTTTGCAGATGTCTACGTATCGCAGCAATAGAGATCCAATGCTTCCTAAAACGCGATATCGCATCACTCTTCTATGTTTCATGATAAGGTATAATATTCATTGCGAAGTGTCATGTATATCTCGTATTCACTTCTAACGAATGTATATGCGACACTTCCTTGCTAGGAAATATTGTTTGCAGATGTCTACGTATCACAGCAATAGAGTACTAATGCTTCTTAAAACGAGATGTCGTATTTCATTTCTATGTTTCGTAATAAGATATAATATTCATTGTGTAATGTTATGGTTACCTCGCATTCACTTCAAAAGAATGTAAATGCGACACTTCCATGCTAGGAAATAGCGTTTCCAGATGACTACGTGTCGAAACAATAGAGTTCTAATGATTCTTAAAATGCCATATCGCATCTCACTTCTATGTTTCATGATAAGATATAATATTCATTGCGAAGTGTCATGTATATCTCGTATTCACTTCAAACGAATGTAAATGCGACACTTCCATGCTAGGAAATAGCGTTTGCAGATGTCTGCGTATCGTAGCAATAGAGTTCTAATGCTTCTTAAAACGCGATATCGCATCTCACTGCTATGTTTCATGAGAAGATATAATATTCATTATGGAGTGATATGTATACCTCGTACCCGCTTCAAAAGAATGTAAGTGCGACCCTTCGATGCTAGGGAATAGCCTTTGCAAATGTCTACGTATCGTAGCAATAGAATTCTAATGCTTCTTAAAACGCGATATCGCATCTCACTGCTATGTTTCATGAGAAGATATAATATTCATTATGAAGTGTTATGTATACCTCGTACTCACTTCAAAAGAATGTAAATGCGACCCTCCCATCCTAGGAAATAGCGTTTGCAGATGTCTACGTATCGTAGCAATAGAGTTCTAATGCTTCTTATAACGAGATGTCGCATCTCATCTCTATGTTTCATGATCAGATATAACATTCATTGCGAAGTGTCATGTATACCTCGTATTCACTTCTAAAGGATGTAAATGCGACACTTCCTTGCTAGGAAATAGCGTTTCCAGATGACTACGTGTCGAAACAATAGAGTTCTAATGATTCTTAAAATGCCATATCGCATCTCACTTCTATGTTTCATGATAAGATATAATATTCATTGCGAAGTGTCATGTATATCTCGTATTCACTTCAAACGAATCTAAATGCGACACTTC
This sequence comes from Xylocopa sonorina, assembly GCF_050948175.1. Taxonomy (NCBI): domain Eukaryota; kingdom Metazoa; phylum Arthropoda; class Insecta; order Hymenoptera; family Apidae; genus Xylocopa; species Xylocopa sonorina. Next base: position 36,650 of record NW_027490543.1, read on the forward strand.
CATGCTAGGAAATAGCGTTTGCAGATGTCTACGTATCGTAGCAATAGAGTTCTAATGCTTCTTAAAATGCGATATCGCATCTCACTGCTATGTTTCATGAGAAGATATAATATTCATTGCGAAGTGTCATGTATATCTCGTATTCACATCAAAAGAATGTAAATGCGACACTTCCATGCTAGGAAATAGCGTTTGCAGATGTCTACTTATCGCAGCAATAGAGTTCCAATGCTTCCTAAAACGCGATATCGCATCACTCTTCTATGTTTCATGATAAGGTATAATATTCATTACGAAGTGTCATGTATACCTCGTATTCACTTCAAATGAATGTAAATGCGACACTTCCATGCTAGGAAATAGCGTTTGCAGATGTCTACGTATCGTAGCAATAGAGTTCTAATGCTTCTTAAAACGCGATATCGCATCTCACTGCTATGTTTCATGATAAGATATAATATTCATTGCGAAGTGTCATGTATACCTCGTATTCACTTCAAAAGAATGTAAATGCGACACTTCCATGCTAGGAAGTAGCGTTTGCAGATGTCTACGTATCGTAGCAATAGGGTTCTAATGCTTCTTAAAGAGCGATATCGCATCACACTTCTATGTTTCATGATAAGATATAATATTCATTATGGAGTGTTATGTATACCTCGTACTCACTTCAAAAGAATGTAAATGCGACCCTTCCATCCTAGGAAATAGCGTTTGCAGATGTCTACGTATCGTAGCAATAGAGTTCTAAAGCTTCTCAAAACGCGATATCGCATCTCTCTTCTATGTTTCACGATAAGGTATAATATTCATTGCGAAGTGTCATGTATACCTCGTATTCACTTCAAAAGAATGTAAATGCGACACTTCCATGGTAGGAAATAGCGTTTGCAGATGTCTACGTATCACAGCAATAGAGTACTAATGCTTCTTAAAACGAGATGTCGTATTTCATTTCTATGTTTCGTAATAAGATATAATATTCATTGTGTAATGTTATGTTTACCTCGAATTCACTTCAGTGGAACGTAAGTGCGAAATTTCCTTGCTAGGAAATAGATTTTGCAGGTGTCTACGTATATAGGCAATAGAGTTCTAATGCTTCTCAAAACTCGATATAGCACCTCATTCCTATGTTTCATTATAAGATATAATATTCATTGCGAAGTGTCATGTATATCACGTATTCACATAAATAGAATGTAAATGCGACACTTCCATGCTAGGAAATAGCGTTTGCAGATGTCTACGTATCGCAGCAATAGAGTTCCAATGCTTCCTAAGACGCGATATCGCATCTCTCTTCTATGTTTCACGATAAGGTATAATATTCATTGCGAAGTGTCATGTATACCTCGTATTCACTTCAAAAGAATGTAAATGCGACACTTCCATGCTAGGAAATAGCGTTTGCAGATGTCTACGTATCGTAGCAATAGAGTTCTAATGCTTCTCAAAACGCGATATTGCACCTCATTCCTATGTTTCATGATAAGATATAATATTCATTGCGAAGTGTCATGTATACCTCGTATTCACTTCAAATGAATGTAAATGCGACCCTCCCATCCTAGGAAATAGCGTTTTCAGATACCTACGTATCGTAGCAATAGAGTTCTAATGCTTCTTAAAACGAGATGTCGCATCTCATTTCTATGTTTCATGATCAGATATAATATTCATTGCGAAGTGTCATGTATACCTCGTATTCACATCAAAAGAATGTAAATGCGACACTTCCATGCTAGGAAATAGCGTTTGCAGATGTCTGCGTATCGCAGCAATAGTGTTCTAATGCTTCTTAAAACGCGATATCGCATCTCACTGCTATGTTTCATGAGAAGATATAATATTCATTATGGAGTGTTATGTATACCTCGTACTCACTTCAAAAGAATGTAAATGCGACCATTCCATCCTAGGAAATAGCGTATGCATATGTCTACGTATCGTAGCAATAGAGTTCTAGTGCTTCTTAGAACGCGATATCGCATCTCACTTCTATGTTTCATGATAAGATATAATATTCATTGCGAAGTGTCATGTATACCTCGTATTCACTTCAAAAGAACGTACATAAGACTCTTCCATGCTAGGAAATAGCGTTTGCAGATGTCTACGTATCGTAGCAATAGAGCTCTAACGCTTCTCAAAACGCGATATAGCACCTCATTCCTATGTTTCATGATAAGATATAATATTCATTGCGAAGTGTCATGTATACCTCGTATTCGCTTCAAAAGAATGTAAATGCGACACTTCCATACTAGGAAATAGCGTTTGCAGATGTCTACGTATCGTAGCAATAGAGTTCTAATGCTTCTCAAAACGCGATATAGCACCCCATTCCTATGTTTCATGATAAGATATAATACTCATTGCGAAGTGTCATGTATACCTCGTATTCACTTCAAAAGAATGTAAATGCGACACTTCCATGCTAGGAAATAGCGTTTGCAGATGTCTACGTATCGCAGCAATAGAGATCCAATGCTTCCTAAAACGCGATATCGCATCTCTCTTCTATGTTTCACGATAAGGTATAATATTCATTGCGAAGTGTCATGTATACCTCGTATTCACTTCAAAAGAATGTAAATGCGACACTTCCATGGTAGGAAATAGCGTTTGCAGATGTCTACGTATCGCAGCAATAGAGTTCCAATGCTTTCTAAAACGCGATATCGCATCACTCTTTTATGTTTCATGATAAGGTATAATATTCATTACGAGGTGTCATGTATACCTCGTATTCACTTCAAATGAATGTAAATGCAACACTTCCATGGTAAGAAGTAGCGTTTGCAGATGTCTACGTATCGTAGCAATAGAGTTCTAGTGCTTCTTAAAACGCGATATCGCATCTCGCTGCTATGTTTCATGATAAGATATAATATTCATTGCGAAGTGTCATGTATACCTCGTATTCACTTCAAAAGAATGTAAATGCGACAGTTCCATGCTAGGAAGTAGCGTTTGCAGATGTCTACATATCGTAGCAATAGGGTTCTAATGCTTCTAAAAATGCGATATCGCATCACACTTCTATGTTTCATGATAAGATATAATATTCATTGCGAAGTGTCATGTATACCTCGATTTCACTTCACAAGAATGTAAATGCGACACTTCCTTGCTAGGAAATATTGTTTGCAGATGTCTACGTATCACAGCAATAGAGTACTAATGCTTCTTAAAACGAGATGTCGTATTTCATTTCTATGTTTCGTAATAAGATATAATATTCATAGTGTAATGTTATGTTTACCTCGAATTCACTTCAGTGGAATGTAAGTGCGAAATTTCCTTGCTAGGAAATAGAGTTTGCAGGTGTCTACGTATATAGGCAATAGAGTTCTAATGCTTCTCAAAACTCGATATAGCACCTCATTCCTATGTTTCATGATAAGATATAATATTCATTGCGAAGTGTCATGTATATCACGTATTCACATAAATAGAATGTAAATGCGACACTTCCATGCTAGGAAATAGCGTTTGCAGATGTCTACGTATCGTAGCAATAGAGTTCTAATGCTTCTCAAAACGCGATATTGCACCTCATTCCTATGTTTCATGATAAGATATAATATTCATTGCGAAGTGTCATGTATACCTCGTATTCACTTCAAATGAATGTAAATGCGACACTTCCATGCTAGGAAATAGCGTTTGCAGATGTCTAAGTATCGCAGCAATAGAGATCCAATGCTTCCTAAAACGCGATATCGCATCACTCTTCTATGTTTCATGATAAGGTATAATATTCATTGCGAGGTGTCATGTATACCTCGTATTCACTTCAAATGAATGTAAATGCGACACTTCCATGCTAGGAAATAGCGTTTGCAGATGTCTGCGTATCGTAGCAATAGAGTTCTAATGCTTCTTAAAACGCGATATCGCATCTCACTGCTATGTTTCATGATAAGATATAATATCCATTATGGAGTGATATGTATACCTCGTACCCGCTTCAAAAGAATGTAAGTGCGACCCTTCGATGCTAGGGAATAGCCTTTGCAAACGTCTACGTATCGTAGCAATAGAATTCTAATGCTTCTTAAAACGCGATATTGCATCTCACTGCTATGTTTCATGAGAAGATATAATATTCATTACGGAGTGTTATGTATACCTCGTACTCACTTCAAAAGAATGTAAATGCGACCCTCCCATCCTAGGAAATAGCGTTTTCGGATGCCTACGTATCGTAGCAATAGAGTTCTAATGCTTCTTAAAACGAGATGTCGCATCTCATTTCTATGTTTCATGATCAGATATAATATTCATTGCGAAGTGTCATGTATGCCTCGTATTCACATCAAAAGAATGTAAATGCGACACTTCCATGCTAGGAAATAGCGTTTGCAGATGTCTACGTATCGCAGCAATAGTGTTCTAATGCTTCTTAAAACGCGATATCGCATCTCACTGCTATGTTTCATGAGAAGATGTAATATTCATTATGGAGTGTTATGTATACCTCGTACTCACTTCAAAAGAATGTAAATGCGACCATTCCATCCTAGGAAATAGCGTATGCATATGTCTACGTATCGTAGCAATAGAGTTCTAGTGCTTCTTAGAACGCGATATCGCATCTCACTTCTATGTTTCATGATAAGATATAATATTCATTGCGAAGTGTCATGTATACCTCGTATTCACTTCAAAAGAACGTACATAAGACTCTTCCATGCTAGGAAATAGCGTTTGCAGATGTCTACGTATCGTAGCAATAGAGCTCTAACGCTTCTCAAAACGCGATATAGCACCTCATTCCTATGTTTCACGATAAGGTATAATATTCATTGCGAAGTGTCATGTATACCTCGTATTCACTTCAAAAGAATGTAAATGCGACACTTCCATGCTAGGAAATAGCGTTTGCAGATGCCTACGTATCGTAGCAATAGAGTTCTAATGCTTCTCAAAACGCGATATTGCACCTCATTCCTATGTTTCATGATAAGATATAATATTCATTGCGAAGTGTCATGTATACCTCGTATTCACTTCAAATGAATGTAAATGCGACACTTCCATGCTAGGAAATAGCGTTTGCAGATGTCTAAGTATCGCAGCAATAGAGATCCAATGCTTCCTAAAACGCGATATCGCATCACTCTTCTATGTTTCATGAGAAGATATAATATTCATTACGGAGTGTTATGTATACCTCGTACTCACTTCAAAAGAATGTAAATGCGACCCTCCCATCCTAGGAAATAGCGTTTTCGGATGCCTACGTATCGTAGCAATAGAGTTCTAATGCTTCTTAAAACGAGATGTCGCATCTCATTTCTATGTTTCATGATCAGATATAATATTCATTGCGAAGTGTCATGTATGCCTCGTATTCACATCAAAAGAATGTAAATGCGACACTTCCATGCTAGGAAATAGCGTTTGCAGATGTCTACGTATCGCAGCAATAGTGTTCTAATGCTTCTTAAAACGCGATATCGCATCTCACTGCTATGTTTCATGAGAAGATGTAATATTCATTATGGAGTGTTATGTATACCTCGTACTCACTTCAAAAGAATGTAAATGCGACCATTCCATCCTAGGAAATAGCGTATGCATATGTCTACGTATCGTAGCAATAGAGTTCTAGTGCTTCTTAGAACGCGATATCGCATCTCACTTCTATGTTTCATGATAAGATATAATATTCATTGCGAAGTGTCATGTATACCTCGTATTCACTTCAAAAGAACGTACATAAGACTCTTCCATGCTAGGAAATAGCGTTTGCAGATGTCTACGTATCGTAGCAATAGAGCTCTAACGCTTCTCAAAACGCGATATAGCACCTCATTCCTATGTTTCACGATAAGGTATAATATTCATTGCGAAGTGTCATGTATACCTCGTATTCACTTCAAAAGAATGTAAATGCGACACTTCCATGCTAGGAAATAGCGTTTGCAGATGCCTACGTATCGTAGCAATAGAGTTCTAATGCTTCTCAAAACGCGATATTGCACCTCATTCCTATGTTTCATGATAAGATATAATATTCATTGCGAAGTGTCATGTATACCTCGTATTCACTTCAAATGAATGTAAATGCGACACTTCCATGCTAGGAAATAGCGTTTGCAGATGTCTAAGTATCGCAGCAATAGAGATCCAATGCTTCCTAAAACGCGATATCGCATCACTCTTCTATGTTTCATGATAAGGTATAATATTCATTGCGAAGTGTCATATATACCTCGCATTCACTTCAAAAGAATGTAAATGCGACCCTCCCAACCTAGGAAATAGCGTTTTCAGATGCCTACGTATCGTAGCAATAGAGTTCTAATGCTTCTTAAAACGAGATGTCGCATCTCATTTCTATGTTTCATGATCAGATATAATATTCATTGCGAAGTGTCATGTATATCTCGTATTCACATCAAAAGAATGTAAATGCGACACTTCCATGCTAGGAAATAGCGTTTGCAGATGTCTACGTATCGCAGCAATAGTGTTCTAATGCTTCTTAAAACGCGATATCGCATCTCACTGCTATGTTTCATGAGAAGATATAATATTCATTATGGAGTGTTATGTATACCTCGTACTCACTTCAAAAGAATGTAAATGCGACCATTCCATCCTAGGAAATAGCGTATGCATATGTCTACGTATCGTAGCAATAGAGTTCTAGTGCTTCTTAGAACGCGATATCGCATCTCACTTCTATGTTTCATGATAAGATATAATATTCATTGCGAAGTGTCATGTATACCTCGTATTCACTTCAAAAGAACGTACATAAGACTCTTCCATGCTAGGAAATAGCGTTTGCAGATGTCTACGTATCGTAGCAATAGAGCTCTAACGCTTCTCAAAACGCGATATAGCACCTCATTCCTATGTTTCATGATAAGATATAATATTCATTGCGAAGTGTCATGTATACCTCGTATTCGCTTCAAAAGAATGTAAATGCGACACTTCCATACTAGGAAATAGCGTTTGCAGATGTCTACGTATCGTAGCAATAGAGTTCTAATGCTTCTCAAAACGCGATATAGCACCCCATTCCTATGTTTCATGATAAGATATAATACTCATTGCGAAGTGTCATGTATACCTCGTATTCACTTCAAAAGAATGTAAATGCGACACTTCCATGCTAGGAAATAGCGTTTGCAGATGTCTACGTATCGCAGCAATAGAGATCCAATGCTTCCTAAAACGCGATATCGCATCTCTCTTCTATGTTTCACGATAAGGTATAATATTCATTGCGAAGTGTCATGTATACCTCGTATTCACTTCAAAAGAATGTAAATGCGACACTTCCATGCTAGGAAATAGCGTTTGCAGATGTCTACGTATCGCAGCAATAGAGTTCCAATGCTTCCTAAAACGCGATATCGCATCACTCTTCTATGTTTCATGATAAGGTATAATATTCATTACGAGGTGTCATGTATACCTCGTATTCACTTCAAATGAATGTAAATGCAACACTTCCATGGTAAGAAGTAGCGTTTGCAGATGTCTACGTATCGTAGCAATAGAGTTCTAATGCTTCTCAAAACGCGATATCGCATCTCACTGCTATGTTTCATGATATGATATAATATTCATTGCGAAGTGTCATGTAAACCTCGTATTCACTTCAAAAGAATGTAAATGCGACCCTTCGATGCTAGGGAATAGCCTTTGCAAACGTCTACGTATCGTAGCAATAGAATTCTAATGCTTCTTAAAACGCGATATCGCATCTCACTGCTATGTTTCATGAGAAGATATAATATTCATTATGGAGTGTTATGTATACCTCGTACTCACTTCAAAAGAATGTAAATGCGACCCTCCCATCCTAGGAAATAGCGTTTTCAGATGCCTACGTATCGTAGCAATAGAGTTCTAATGCTTCTTAAAACGAGATGTCGCATCTCATTTCTATGTTTCATGATCAGATATAATATTCATTGCGAAGTGTCATGTATACCTCGTATTCACATCAAAAGAATGTAAATGCGACACTTCCATGCAAGGAAATAGCGTTTGCAGATGTCTACGTATCGCAGCAATAGTGTTCTAATGCTTCTTAAAACGCGATATCGCATCTCACTGCTATGTTTCATGAGAAGATATAATATTCATTATGGAGTGTTATGTAAACCTCGTACTCACTTCAAAAGAATGTAAATGCGACCATTCCATCCTAGGAAATAGCGTATGCATATGTCTACGTATCGTATCAATAGAGTTCTAGTGCTTCTTAGAACGCGATATCGCATCTCACTTCTATGTTTCATGATAAGATATAATATTCATTGCGAAGTGTCATGTATACCTCGTATTCACTTCAAAAGAACGTACATAAGGCTCTTCCATGCTAGGAAATAGCGTTTGCAGATGTCTACGTATCGTAGCAATAGAGCTCTAACTCTTCTCAAAACGCGATATAGCACCTCATTCCTATGTTTCATGATAAGATATAATATTCATTGCGAAGTGTCATGTATACCTCGTATTCGCTTCAAAAGAATGTAAATGCGACACTTCCATACTAGGAAATAGCGTTTGCAGATGTCTACGTATCGTAGCAATAGAGTTCTAATGCTTCTCAAAACGCGATATAGCACCCCATTCCTATGTTTCATGATAAGATATAATACTCATTGCGAAGTGTCATGTATACCTCGTATTCACTTCAAAAGAATGTAAATGCGACACTTCCATGCTAGGAAATAGCGTTTGCAGATGTCTACGTATCGCAGCAATAGAGATCCAATGCTTCCTAAAACGCGATATCGCATCTCTCTTCTATGTTTCACGATAAGGTATAATATTCATTGCGAAGTGTCATGTATACCTCGTATTCACTTCAAAAGAATGTAAATGCGACACTTCCATGCTAGGAAATAGCGTTTGCAGATGTCTACGTATCGCAGCAATAGAGTTTCAATGCTTCCTAAAACGCGATATCGCATCACTCTTCTATGTTTCATGATAAGGTATAATATTCATTACGAGGTGTCATGTATACCTCGTATTCACTTCAAATGAATGTAAATGCAACACTTCCATGGTAAGTAGTAGCGTTTGCAGATGTCTACGTATCGTAGCAATAGAGTTCTAATGCTTCTTAAAACGCGATATCGCATCTCACTGCTATGTTTCATGATATGATATAATATTCATTGCGAAGTGTCATGTAAACCTCGTATTCACTTCAAAAGAATGTAAATGCGACCCTTCGATGCTAGGGAATAGCCTTTGCAAACGTCTACGTATCGTAGCAATAGAATTCTAATGCTTCTTAAAACGCGATATCGCATCTCACTGCTATGTTTCATGAGAAGATATAATATTCATTATGGAGTGTTATGTATACCTCGTACTCACTTCAAAAGAATGTAAATGCGACCCTCCCATCCTAGGAAATAGCGTTTTCAGATGCCTACGTATCGTAGCAACAGAGTTCTAATGCTTCTTAAAACGAGATGTCGCATATCATTTCTATGTTTCATGATCAGATATAATATTCATTGCGAAGTGTCATGTATACCTCGTATTCACATCAAAAGAATGTAAATGCGACACTTCCATGCTAGGAAATAGCGTTTGCAGATGTCTACGTATCGCAGCAATAGTGTTCTAATGCTTCTTAAAACGCGATATCGCATCTCACTGCTATGTTTCATGAGAAGATATAATATTCATTATGGAGTGTTATGTATACCTCGTACTCACTTCAAAAGAATGTAAATGCGACCATTCCATCCTAGGAAATAGCGTATGCATATGTCTATGTATCGTAGCAATAGAGTTCTAGTGCTTCTTAGAACGCGATATCGCATCTCACTTCTATGTTTCATGATAAGATATAATATTCATTGCGAAGTGTCATGTATACCTCGTATTCACTTCAAAAGAATGTAAATGCGACACTTCCATGCTAGGAAGTAGCGTTTGCAGATGTCTACGTATCGTAGCAATAGGGTTCTAACGCTTCTCAAAACGCGATATAGCACCTCATTCCTATGTTTCATGATAAGATATAATATTCATTGCGAAGTGTCATGTATACCTCGTATTCGCTTCAAAAGAATGTAAATGCGACACTTCCATACTAGGAAATAGCGTTTGCAGATGTCTACGTATCGTAGCAATAGAGTTCTAATGCTTCTCAAAACGCGATATAGCACCCCATTCCTATGTTTCATGATAAGATATAATACTCATTGCGAAGTGTCATGTATACCTCGTATTCACTTCAAAAGAATGTAAATGCGACACTTCCATGCTAGGAAATAGCGTTTGCAGATGTCTACGTATCGCAGCAATAGAGATCCAATGCTTCCTAAAACGCGATATCGCATCTCTCTTCTATGTTTCACGATAAGGTATAATATTCATTGCGAAGTGTCATGTATACCTCGTATTCACTTCAAAAGAATGTAAATGCGACACTTCCATGCTAGGAAATAGCGTTTGCAGATGTCTACGTATCGCAGCAATAGAGTTCCAATGCTTCCTAAAACGCGATATCGCATCACTCTTCTATGTTTCATGATAAGGTATAATATTCATTACGAGGTGTCATGTATACCTCGTATTCCCTTCAAATGAATGTAAATGCAACACTTCCATGGTAAGAAGTAGCGTTTGCAGATGTCTACGTATCGTAGCAATAGAGTTCTAATGCTTCTTAAAACGCGATATCGCATCTCACTGCTATGTTTCATGATATGATATAATATTCATTGCGAAGTGTCATGTAAACCTCGTATTCACTTCAAAAGAATGTAAATGCGACACTTCCATGCTAGGAAGTAGCGTTTGCAGATGTCTACGTATCGTAGCAATAGGGTTCTAATGCTTCTTAAAATGCGATATCGCATCACACTTCTATGTTTCATGATAAGATATAATATTCATTGCGAATTGTCATGTATACCTCGATTTCACTTCACAAGAATGTAAATGCGACACTTCCTTGCTAGGAAATATTGTTTGCAGATGTCTACGTATCACAGCAATATAGTACTAATGCTTCTTAAAACGAGATGTCGTATTTCACTTCTATGTTTCGTAATAAGATATAATATTCATTGTGTAATGTTATGTTTGCCTCGAATTCACTTCAGTGGAATGTAAGTGCGAAATTTCCTTGCTAGGAAATGGGGTTTGCAGGTGTCTACGTATATAGGCAATAGAGTTCTAATGCTTCTCAAAACTCGATATAGCACCTCATTCCTATGTTTCATGATAAGATATAATATTCATTGCGAAGTGTCATGTATATCACGTATTCACATAAATAGAATGTAAATGCGACACTTCCATGCTAGGAAATAGCGTTTGCAGATGTCTACGTATCGCAGCAATAGAGTTCCAATGCTTCCTAAGACGCGATATCGCATCTCTCTTCTATGTTTCACGATAAGGTATAATATTCATTGCGAAGTGTCATGTATACCTCGTATTCACTTCAAAAGAATGTAAATGCGACACTTCCATGCTAGGAAATAGCGTTTGCAGATGTCTACGTATCGTAGCAATAGAGTTCTAATGCTTCTCAAAACTCGATATTGCACCTCATTCCTATGTTTCATGATAAGATATAATATTCATTGCGAAGTGTCATGTATACCTCGTATTCACTTCAAGTGAATGTAAATGCGACAATTCCATGCTAGGAAATAGCGTTTGCAGATGTCTGCGTATCGTAGCAATAGAGTTCTAATGCTTCTTAAAACGCGATATCGCATCTCTCTGCTATGTTTCATGAGAAGATATAATATTCATTATGGAGTGTTATGTATACCTCGTACTCACTTCAAAAGAATGTAAATGCGACCCTCCCATCCTAGGAAATAGCGTTTTCAGATGTCTACGTATCGTAGCAATAGAGTTCTAATGCTTCTTAAAACGAGATGTCGCATCTCATTTCTATGTTTCATGATCAGATATAATATTCATTGCGAAGTGTCATGTATACCTCGTATTCACATCAAAAGAATGTAAATGCGACACTTCCATGCTAGGAAATAGCGTTTGCAGATGTCTACGTATCGCAGCAATAGAGTTCTAATGCTTCTTAAAACGCGATATCGCATCTCACTGCTATGTTTCATGAGAAGATATAATATTCATTATGGAGTGTTATGTATACCTCGTACTCACTTCAAAAGAATGTAAATGCGACCATTCCATCCTAGGAAATAGCGTATGCATATGTCTACGTATCGTAGCAATAGAGTTCTAGTGCTTCTTAGAACGCGATATCGCATCTCACTTCTATGTTTCATGATAAGATATAATATTCATTGCGAAGTGTCATGTATACATCGTATTCACTTCAAAAGAACGTACATAAGACACTTCCATGCTAGGAAATAGCGTTTGCAGATGTCTACGTATCGTAGCAATAGAGCTCTAACGCTTCTCAAAACGCGATATAGCACCTCATTCCTATGTTTCATGATAAGATATAATATTCATTGCGAAGTGTCATGTATACCTCGTATTCGCTTCAAAAGAATGTAAATGCGATACTTCCATACTAGGAAATAGCGTTTGCAGATGTCTACGTATCGTAGCAATAGAGTTCTAATGCTTCTCAAAACGCGATATAGCACCCCATTCCTATGTTTCATGATAAGATATAATACTCATTGCGAAGTGTCATGTATACCTCGTATTCACTTCAAAAGAATGTAAATGCGACACTTCCATGCTAGGAAATAGCGTTTGCAGATGTCTACGTATCGCAGCAATAGAGTTCCAATGCTTCCTAAAACGCGATATCGCATCTCTCTTCCATGTTTCACGATAAGGTATAATATTCATTGCGAAGTGTCATGTATACCTCGTATTCACATCAAAAGAATGTAAATGCGACACTTCCATGCCAGGAAATAGCGTTTGCAGATGTCTACGTATCGCAGCAATAGAGTTCCAATGCTTCCTAAAACGCGATATCGCATCACTCTTCTATGTTTCATGATAAGGTATAATGTTCATTACGAGGTGTCATGTATACCTCGTATTCACTTCAAATGAATGTAAATGCGACACTTCCATGCTAGGAAATAGCGTTTGCAGATGTCTATGTATCGTAGCAATAGAGTTCTAATGCTTCTCAAAACGCGATATAGCACCTCATTCCTATGTTTCATGATAAGATATAATATTCATTGCGAAGTGTTATGTATACCTCGTATTCACTTCAAAAGAATGTAAATGCGACACTTCCATGCTAGGAAATAGCGTTTGCAGGTGTCTACGTGTCGTAGCAATAGAGATTTAATGCTTCTTAGAACGCGATATCGCATCTCACTGCTATGTTTGATGAGAAGATATAATATTCATTATGGAGTGTTATGTATACCTCGTACTCACTTCAAAAGAATGTAAATGCGACCCTTCCATCCTAGGAAATAGCGTATGCAGATGTCTACGTATCGTAGCAATAGAGTTCTAGTGCTTCTTAGAACGCGATATCGCATCTCACTTCTATGTTTCATGATAAGATATAATATCCATTGCGAAGTGTCATGTATACCTCGTATTCACTTCAAAAGAATGTAAATGCGACACTTCCATGCTAGGAAATAGCGTTTGCAGATGTCTACGTATCGCAGCAATAGAGATCCAATGCTTCCTAAAACGCGATATCGCATCACTCTCCTATGTTTCATGATAAGGTATAATATTCATTGCGAAGTGTCATGTATACCTCGTATTCACTTCAAAAGAATGTAAATGCGACACTTCCATGCTAGGAAATAGCGTTTGCAGATGTCTACGTATCGTAGCAATAGAGTTCTAATGCTTCTCAAAACGCGATATAGCACCTCATTCCTATGTTTCATGATAAGATATAATATTCATTGCGAAGTGTCATGTATACCGCGAATTCACTTCAAAAGAATGTAAATGCGACACTTCCATGCTAGGAAATAGCGTTTGCAGATGTCTACGTATCGCAGCAATAGAGATCCAATGCTTCCTAAAACGCGATATCGCATCACTCTTCTATGTTTCATGATAAGGTGTAATATTCATTTCGAAGTGTCATGTATACCTCGTATTCACTTCAAATGAATGTAAATGCGACACTTCCATGCTAGGAAATAGCGTTTGCAGATGTCTGCGTATCGTAGCAATAGAGTTCTAATGCTTCTTAAAACGAGATGTCGCATCTCATTTCTATGTTTCATGATCAGATATAATACTCATTGCGAAGTGTCATGTATACCTCGTATTCACTTCAAAAGGATGTAAATGCGACACTTCCTTGCTAGGAAATAGCGTTTCCAGATGACTACGTGTCGAAACAATAGAGTTCTAATGATTCTTAAAATGCCATATCGCATCTCACTTCTATGTTTCATGATAAGATATAATATTCATTGCGAAGTGTCATGTATATCTCGTATTCACTTCAAACGAATGTAAATGCGACACTTCCATGCTAGGAAATAGCGTTTGCAGATGTCTAGGTATCGTCGCAATAGAGTTCTAATGCTTGTTAAAACGCGATATCGCATCTCACTGCTATGTTTCATGAGAACATATAATATTCATTGCTAAGTGTCATGTATATCTCGTATTCACATCAAAAGAATGTAAATGCGACACTTCCATGCTAGGAAATAGCGTTTGCAGATGTGTACGCATCGCAGCAATAGAGTTCCAATGCTTCCTAAAACGCGATATCGCATCTCACTGCTATGTTTCATGAGAAGATATAATATTCAATATGGAGTGTTATGTATACCTCGTACTCACTTCAAAAGAATGTAAATGCGACCCTTCCATCCTAGGAAATAGCGTTTGCAGATGTATACGTATCGTAGCAATAGAGTTCTAGTGCTTCTTAGAACGCGATATCGCATCTCACTTCTATGTTTCATGATAAGATATAATATGCATTGCGAAGTGTCATGTATACCTCGTATTCAGTTCAAAAGAACGCAAATAAGACACTTCCATGCTAGGAAATAGCGTTTGCAGATGTCTACGTATCGTAGCAATAGAGCTCTAATGCTTCTCAAAACGCGATGTAGCACCTCATTCCTACGTTTCATGATAAGATATAATATTCATTGCGAAGTGTCATGTATACCTCGTATTCAATTCAAAAGATTGTAAATGCGACACTTCCATGCTAGGAAGTAGGGTTTGCAGATGTCTACGTATCGTAGCAATAGAGTTCTAATGCTTCTCAAAACGCGATATGGCACCTCATTCCTATGTTTCATGATGAGATATAATATTCATTGCGAAGTGTCACGTATACCTCGTATTCACTACAAAAGAATGTAAATGCGACACTTCCATGCTAGGAAATAGCGTTTGCAGATGTCTACGTATCGCAGCAATAGAGATCCAATGCTTCCTAAAACGCGATATCGCATCACTCTTCTGTGTTTCATGATAAGGTATAATATTCATTACGAAGTGTCATGTATACCTCGTATTCACTTCAAATGAATGAAAATGCGACACTTCCATGCTAGGAAATAGCGTTTGCAGATGTCTACGTATCGTAGAGTTCTAGTGCTTCTTAGAACGCGATATCGCATCTCACTTCTATGTTTCATGATAAGATATAATGTTCATTGCGAAGTGTCATGTATACCTAGTATTCACTTCAAAAGAATGTAAATGCGACACTTCCATGCTAGGAAGTGGCGTTTGCAGATGTCTACGTATCGTAGCAATAGGGTTCTAATGCTTCTTAAAATGCGATATCGCATCACACTTCTATGTTTCATGATAAGATATAATATTCATTTGAAGTGTCATGTATACCTCGATTTCACTTCACAAGAATGTAAATGCGACACTTCCTTGCAAGTAAATATTGTTTGCAGATGTCTACGTATCGCAGCAATAGAGATCCAATGCTTCCTAAAACGCGATATCGCATCACTCTTCTATGTTTCATGATAAGGTATAATATTCATTGCGAAGTGTCATGTATACCTCGTATTCACTTCAAAAGAATGTAAATGCGACACTTCCATCCTAGGAAATAGGGTTTGCAGATGTCTACGTATCGTAGCAATAGAGTTCTAATGCTTCTCAAAACGCGATATAGCACCTCATTCCTATGTTTCATGATGAGATATAATATTCATTGCGAAGTGTCACGTATACCTCGTATTCACTTCAAAAGAATGTAAATGCGATACTTCCATGCTAGGAAATAGCGTTTGCAGATGTCTACGTATCGCAGCAATAGAGATCCAATGCTTCCTAAAACGCGATATCGCATCACTCTTCTATGTTTCATGATAAGGTATAATACTCATTACGAAGTGTCATGTATACCACGTATTCACTTCAAATGAATGTAAATGCGACACTTCCATGCTAGGAAATAGCGTTTGCAGATGTCTACGTATCGTAGCAATAGATTTCTAATGCTTCTTAAAACGCGATATCGCATCTCACTGCTATGTTTCATTAGAAGATATAATATTCATTGCGAAGTGTCATGTATATATCGTATTCACATCAAAAGAATGTAAATGCGACACTTCCATGCTAGGAAATAGCGTTTGCAGATGTCTACGTATCGCAGCAATAGAGATCCAATGCTTCCTAAAACGCGATATCGCATCACTCTTCTATGTTTCATGATAAGATATAATATTCATTGCGAAGTGTCATGTATACCTCGTATTCACTTCAAAAGAATGTAAATGCGACACTTCCATGCTAGGAAATAGCGTTTGCAGATGTCTACGTATCGCAGCAATAGAGTTCCAATGCTTCCTAAAACGCGATATCGCATATCTCTTCTATGTTTCACGATAAGGTATAATATTCATTGCGAAGTGTCATGTATACCTCGTATTCACTTCAAAAGAATGTAAATGCGACACTTCCATGCTAGGAAATAGCGTTTGCAGATGTCTACGTATCGCAGCAATAGAGTTCCAATGGTTCCTAAAACGCGATATCGCATATCTCTTCTATGTTTCACGATAAGGTATAATATTCATTGCGAAGTGTCATGTATACCTCGTATTCACTTCAAAAGAATGTAAATGCGACACTTCCATGCTAGGAAATAGCGTCTGCAGATGTCTACGTATCGCAGCAATAGAGATCCAATGCTTCCTAAAACGCGATATCGCATTACTGTTCTATGTTTCATGATAAGGTATAATATTCATTTCGAAGTGTCATGTATACCTCGTATTCACTTCAAATGAATGTAAATGCGACACTTCCATGCTAGGAAATAGCGTTTGCAGATGTCTGCGTATCGTAGCAATAGAGTTCTAATGCTTCTTAAAACGAGATGTCGCAACTCATTCCTATGTTTCATGATAAGATATAATATTCATTGCGAAGTGTCATGTATACCTCGTATTCACTTCAAAAGAATGTAAATGCGACACTTCCATGCTAGGAAATAGCGTTTGCAGATGTCTACGTATCGTAGCAATAGAGTTCTAATGCTTCTCAAAACCCGATATAGCACCTCATTCCTATGTTTCATAATAAGATATAATATTCATTGCGAAGTGTCATGTATACCTCGTATTCACTTCAAAAGAATGTAAATGCGACACTTCCATGCTAGGAAATAGCGTTTGCAGATGTCTACGTATCGCAGCAATAGAGATCCAATGCTTCCTAAAACACGATATCGCATCACTCTTCTATGTTTCATGATAAGGTATAATATTCATTGCGAAGCGTCATGTATACCTCGTATTCACTTCAAATGAATGTAAATGCGACACTTCCATGCTAGGAAATAGCGTTTGCAGATGTCTGCGTATCGTAGCAATAGAGTACTAATGCTTCTTAAAACGCGATATCGCATCTCACTGCTATGTTTCATGATAAGATATAATATTCATTGCGAAGTGTCATGTATACCTCGTATTCACTTCAAAAGAATGTAAATGCGACACTTCCATGCTAGGAAATAGCGTTTGCAGATGTCTACGTATCGCAGCAATAGAGTTCCAATGCTTCCTAAAACGCGATATCGCATCTCTCTTCTATGTTTCATGATAAGGTATAATATTCATTGCGAAGCGTCATGTATACCTCGTATTCACTTCAAATGAATGTAAATGCGACACTTCCATGCTAGGAAATAGCGTTTGCAGATGTCTACGTATCGCAGCAATAGAGTTCCAATGCTTCCTAAAACGCGATATCGCATCTCTCTTCTATGTTTCATGATAAGGTATAATATTCATTGCGAAGCGTCATGTATACCTCGTATTCACTTCAAATGAATGTAAATGCGACACTTCCATGCTAGGAAATAGCGTTTGCAGATGTCTACGTATCGTAGCAATAGATTTCTAATGCTTCTTAAAACGCGATATCGCATCTCACTGCTATGTTTCATTAGAAGATATAATATTCATTGCGAAGTGTCATGTATATCTCGTATTCACATCAAAAGAATGTAAATGCAACACTTCCATGCTAGGAAATAGCGTTTGCAGATGTCTACGTATCGCAGCAATAGAGTTCCAATGCTTCCTAAAACGCGATATCGCATCACTCTTCTATGTTTCATGATATGGTATAATATTCATTACGAAGTGTCATGTATACCTCGTATTCACTTCAAATGAATGTAAATGCGACACTTCCATGCTAGGAAATAGCGTTTGCAGATGTCTACGTATCGTAGCAATAGAGTACTAATGCTTCTTAAAACGCGATATCGCATCTCACTGCTATGTTTCATGATAAGATATAATATTCATTGCGAAGTGTCATGTATACCTCGTATTCACTTCAAATGAATGTAAATGCGACACTTCCATGCTAGGAAATAGCGTTTGCAGATGTCTACGTATCGTAGCAATAGAGCTCCAATGCTTCTCAAAACGCGATATAGCACCTCATTCCTATGTCTCATGATAAGATATAATATTCATGGCGAAGTGTCATGTATACCTCGTATTCACTTCAAAAGAACGTAAATAAGACACTTCCATGCTAGGAAATAGCGTTTGCAGATGTCTACGTATCGCAGCAATAGAGATCCAATGCTTCCTAAAACGCGATATCGCATTACTGTTATATGTTTCATGATAAGGTATAATATTCATTTCGAAGTGTCATGTATACCTCGTATTCACTTCAAATGAATGTAAATGCGACACTTCCATGCTAGGAAATAGCGTTTGCAGATGTCTACGTATCGCAGCAATAGAGATCCAATGCTTCCTAAAACACGATATCGCATCACTCTTCTATGTTTCATGATAAGGTATAATATTCATTGCGAAACGTCATGTATACCTCGTATTCACTTCAAATGAATGTAAATGCGACACTTCCATGCTAGGAAATAGCGTTTGCAGATGTCTGCGTATCGTAGCAATAGAGTACTAATGCTTCTTAAAACGCGATATCGCATCTCACTGCTATGTTTCATGATAAGATATAATATTCATTGCGAAGTGTCATGTATACCTCGTATTCACTTCAAAAGAATGTAAATGCGACACTTCCATGCTAGGAAATAGCGTTTGCAGATGTCTACGTATCGCAGCAATAGAGTTCCAATGCTTCCTAAAACGCGATATCGCATCTCTCTTCTATGTTTCATGATAAGGTATAATATTCATTGCGAAGCGTCATGTATACCTCGTATTCACTTCAAATGAATGTAAATGCGACACTTCCATGCTAGGAAATAGCGTTTGCAGATGTCTACGTATCGCAGCAATAGAGTTCCAATGCTTCCTAAAACGCGATATCGCATCTCTCTTCTATGTTTCATGATAAGGTATAATATTCATTGCGAAGCGTCATGTATACCTCGTATTCACTTCAAATGAATGTAAATGCGACACTTCCATGCTAGGAAATAGCGTTTGCAGATGTCTACGTATCGTAGCAATAGATTTCTAATGCTTCTTAAAACGCGATATCGCATCTCACTGCTATGTTTCATTAGAAGATATAATATTCATTGCGAAGTGTCATGTATATCTCGTATTCACATCAAAAGAATGTAAATGCAACACTTCCATGCTAGGAAATAGCGTTTGCAGATGTCTACGTATCGCAGCAATAGAGTTCCAATGCTTCCTAAAACGCGATATCGCATCACTCTTCTATGTTTCATGATATGGTATAATATTCATTACGAAGTGTCATGTATACCTCGTATTCACTTCAAATGAATGTAAATGCGACACTTCCATGCTAGGAAATAGCGTTTGCAGATGTCTACGTATCGCAGCAATAGAGTTCCAATGCTTCCTAAAACGCGATATCGCATCTCTCTTCTATGTTTCATGATAAGGTATAATATTCATTGCGAAGCGTCATGTATACCTCGTATTCACTTCAAATGAATGTAAATGCGACACTTCCATGCTAGGAAATAGCGTTTGCAGATGTCTACGTATCGTAGCAATAGATTTCTAATGCTTCTTAAAACGCGATATCGCATCTCACTGCTATGTTTCATTAGAAGATATAATATTCATTGCGAAGTGTCATGTATATCTCGTATTCACATCAAAAGAATGTAAATGCAACACTTCCATGCTAGGAAATAGCGTTTGCAGATGTCTACGTATCGCAGCAATAGAGTTCCAATGCTTCCTAAAACGCGATATCGCATCACTCTTCTATGTTTCATGATATGGTATAATATTCATTACGAAGTGTCATGTATACCTCGTATTCACTTCAAATGAATGTAAATGCGACACTTCCATGCTAGGAAATAGCGTTTGCAGATGTCTACGTATCGTAGCAATAGAGTACTAATGCTTCTTAAAACGCGATATCGCATCTCACTGCTATGTTTCATGATAAGATATAATATTCATTGCGAAGTGTCATGTATACCTCGTATTCACTTCAAATGAATGTAAATGCGACACTTCCATGCTAGGAAATAGCGTTTGCAGATGTCTACGTATCGTAGCAATAGAGCTCCAATGCTTCTCAAAACGCGATATAGCACCTCATTCCTATGTCTCATGATAAGATATAATATTCATGGCGAAGTGTCATGTATACCTCGTATTCACTTCAAAAGAACGTAAATAAGACACTTCCATGCTAGGAAATAGCGTTTGCAGATGTCTACGTATCGCAGCAATAGAGATCCAATGCTTCCTAAAACGCGATATCGCATTACTGTTATATGTTTCATGATAAGGTATAATATTCATTTCGAAGTGTCATGTATACCTCGTATTCACTTCAAATGAATGTAAATGCGACACTTCCATGCTAGGAAATAGCGTTTGCAGATGTCTACGTATCGCAGCAATAGAGATCCAATGCTTCCTAAAACACGATATCGCATCACTCTTCTATGTTTCATGATAAGGTATAATATTCATTGCGAAACGTCATGTATACCTCGTATTCACTTCAAATGAATGTAAATGCGACACTTCCATGCTAGGAAATAGCGTTTGCAGATGTCTGCGTATCGTAGCAATAGAGTACTAATGCTTCTTAAAACGCGATATCGCATCTCACTGCTATGTTTCATGATAAGATATAATATTCATTGCGAAGTGTCATGTATACCTCGTATTCACTTCAAAAGAATGTAAATGCGACACTTCCATGCTAGGAAATAGCGTTTGCAGATGTCTACGTATCGCAGCAATAGAGTTCCAATGCTTCCTAAAACGCGATATCGCATCTCTCTTCTATGTTTCATGATAAGGTATAATATTCATTGCGAAGCGTCATGTATACCTCGTATTCACTTCAAATGAATGTAAATGCGACACTTCCATGCTAGGAAATAGCGTTTGCAGATGTCTACGTATCGCAGCAATAGAGTTCCAATGCTTCCTAAAACGCGATATCGCATCTCTCTTCTATGTTTCATGATAAGGTATAATATTCATTGCGAAGCGTCATGTATACCTCGTATTCACTTCAAATGAATGTAAATGCGACACTTCCATGCTAGGAAATAGCGTTTGCAGATGTCTACGTATCGTAGCAATAGATTTCTAATGCTTCTTAAAACGCGATATCGCATCTCACTGCTATGTTTCATTAGAAGATATAATATTCATTGCGAAGTGTCATGTATATCTCGTATTCACATCAAAAGAATGTAAATGCAACACTTCCATGCTAGGAAATAGCGTTTGCAGATGTCTACGTATCGCAGCAATAGAGTTCCAATGCTTCCTAAAACGCGATATCGCATCACTCTTCTATGTTTCATGATATGGTATAATATTCATTACGAAGTGTCATGTATACCTCGTATTCACTTCAAATGAATGTAAATGCGACACTTCCATGCTAGGAAATAGCGTTTGCAGATGTCTACGTATCGTAGCAATAGAGTACTAATGCTTCTTAAAACGCGATATCGCATCTCACTGCTATGTTTCATGATAAGATATAATATTCATTGCGAAGTGTCATGTATACCTCGTATTCACTTCAAATGAATGTAAATGCGACACTTCCATGCTAGGAAATAGCGTTTGCAGATGTCTACGTATCGTAGCAATAGAGCTCCAATGCTTCTCAAAACGCGATATAGCACCTCATTCCTATGTCTCATGATAAGATATAATATTCATGGCGAAGTGTCATGTATACCTCGTATTCACTTCAAAAGAACGTAAATAAGACACTTCCATGCTAGGAAATAGCGTTTGCAGATGTCTACGTATCGCAGCAATAGAGATCCAATGCTTCCTAAAACGCGATATCGCATTACTGTTATATGTTTCATGATAAGGTATAATATTCATTTCGAAGTGTCATGTATACCTCGTATTCACTTCAAATGAATGTAAATGCGACACTTCCATGCTAGGAAATAGCGTTTGCAGATGTCTGCGTATCGTAGCAATAGAGTTCTAATGCTTCTTAAAACGAGATGTCGCAACTCATTCCTATGTTTCATGATAAGATATAATATTCATTGCGAAGAGTCATGTATACCTCGTATTCACTTCAAAAGAATGTAAATGCGACACTTCCATGCTAGGAAATAGCGTTTGCAGATGTCTACGTATCGTAGCAATAGAGTTCTAATGCTTCTCAAAACGCGATATAGCACCTCATTCCTATGTTTCATGATAAGATATAATATTCATTGCGAAGTGTCATGTATACCTCGTATTCACTTCAAAAGAATGTAAATGCGACACTTCCATGCTAGGAAATAGCGTTTGCAGATGTCTACGTATCGCAGCAATAGAGATCCAATGCTTCCTAAAACGCGATATCGCATCACTCTTCTATGTTTCATGATAAGGTATAATATTCACTGCGAAGCGTCATGTATACCTCGTATTCACTTCAAATGAATGTAAATGCGACACTTCCATGCTAGGAAAATTGCGTTTGCAGATGCCTACGTATCGTAGCAATAGAGTTCTAATGCTTCCTAAGACGCGATATCGCATCTCACTGCTATGTTTCATGATAAGGTATAATATTCATTGCGAAGCGTCATGTATACCTCGTATTCACTTCAAATGAATGTAAATGCGACACTTCCATGCTAGGAAATAGCGTTTGCAGATGTCTACGTATCGCAGCAATAGAGTTCTAATGCTTCTTAAAACGCGATATCGCATCTCACTGCTATGTTTCATGAGAAGATATAATATTCATTATGGAGTGTTATGTATACCTCGTACTCACTTCAAAAGAATGTAAATGCGACCCATCCATCCTAGGAAATAGCGTTTGCAGATGTCTACGTATCGTAGCAATAGAGTTCTAATGCTTCCTAAAACGCGATATCGCATCTCACTGCTATGTTTCATGATAAGGTATAATATTCATTGCGAAGCGCCATGTATACCTCGTATTCACTTCAAATGAATGTAAATGCGACACTTCCATGCTAGGAAATAGCGTTTGCAGATGTCTGCGTATCGTAGCAATAGTGCTCCAATGCTTCTCAAAACGCGATATAGCACCTCATTCCTATGTCTCATGATAAGATATAATATTCATGGCGAAGTGTCATGTATACCTCGTATTCACTTCAAAAGAACGTAAATAAGACACTTCCATGCTAGGAAATAGCGTTTGCAGATGTCTACGTATCGCAGCAATAGAGATCCAATGCTTCCTAAAACGCGATATCGCATTACTGTTCTATGTTTCATGATAAGGTATAATATTCATTTCGAAGTGTCATGTATACCTCGTATTCACTTCAAATGAATGTAAATGCGACACTTCCATGCTAGGAAATAGCGTTTGCAGATGTCTGCGTATCGTAGCAATAGAGTTCTAATGCTTCTTAAAACGAGATGCCGCAACTCATTCCTATGTTTCATGATAAGATATAATATTCATTGCGAAGAGTCATGTGTACCTCGTATTCACTTCAAAAGAATGTAAATGCGACACTTCCATGCTAGGAAATAGCGTTTGCAGATGTCTACGTATCGTAGCAATAGAGTTCTAATGCTTCTCAAAACGCGATATCGCATCTCACTGCTATGTTTCATGATAAGGTATAATATTCATTGCGAAGCGTCATGTATACCTCGTATTCACTTCAAATGAATGTAAATGCGACACTTACTTGCAAGGAAATAGCGTTTGCAGATGTCTACGTATCGTAGCAATAGAGTTCTTATGATTCTTAAAACGCGATATCGCATCTCATTTCTATGTTTCATGGTAAGATATAATATGAATTGCGAAGTGTCATGTATACCTCGTCTACACTTCAAATGAATGTAAATGCGACACTTCCTTGCAAGGAAATAGCGCTTGCGAATGTCTGTCTATCGTAGCAATAGTGTTCTAATGCTTCTTAAAACGCGATATCGCATCTCATTTCTATGTTTCATGGTAAGATATAATATGATTTGCGAAGTGTTATGCATTCCTCGTCTACGATTCAAATGAATGTAAATGCGACACTTCCTTGCAAGGAAATAGCGTTTGCAGATGTCTACGTATCGTAGCAATAGAGTTCTTATGATTCTTAAAACGCGATATCGCATCTCATTTCTATGTATCATGGTAAGATATAATATGATTTGCGAAGTGTCATGTATTCCTCGTCTACACGTCAAATGGATGTAAATGCGACACTACCTTGCTAGGAAATAGCGTCTGCAGATGTCTAGGTATCGCAGCAATAGAGTTCTAATGCTTCTCAAAACGCGATATCGTATCTCATTTCTATGTTTCATGGTAAGATATAATATGATTTGCGAAGTGTTATGTATTCCTCGTCTACACTTCAAATGAATGTGAATGCGACACTTCCTCGCTAGGAAATAGCGTTTGCAGATGTCTACGTATCGTAGCACTAGATTTCTAATGCTTCTTAAAACGCGATATCGTATCTCATTTCTATGTTTCATGGTAAGATATAATATGATTTGCGAAGTGTCATGTATTCCTCGTCTACAATTCAAATGAATGTGAATGCGACACTTCCTCGCTAGGAAATAGCGTTTGCAGATGTCTAGGTATCGCAGCAATAGAGTTCTAATGCTTCTTAAAACGCGATATCGCATCTCATTTCTATGTTTCATGGTAAGATATAATATGATTTATGAAGTGTTATGTATTCCTCGTCTATACTTCAAATGAATGTGAATGCGACACTTCCTCGCTAGGAAATAGCGTTTGCAGATGTCTACGTATCGTAGCAATAGATTTCTAATGCTTCTTAAAACGCGATATCGCATCTCTATTCTATGTTTCATGGTAAGATATAATATGATTTGCGAAGTGTCATGTATTCCTCGTCTACACTTCAAATGAATGTAAATGCCACACTTCCCTGCTAGGAAATAGTGTCTGCAGATGTCTAGGTATCGCAGCAATAGATTTCCAATGCCTCTTAGAACGCTATATCGCTTCTCATTTCTATGTTTCATGGTAAGATATAATATGATTTGCGAAGTGTTATGTATACCTGGTCTACACTTCAAATGAATGTAAATGGGACACTTCCTTGTAAGGAAATAGCGTTTGCGAATGTCTATCTATCGTAGCAATAGTGTTCTAATGCTTCTTAAAACGCGATATCGCATCTCATTTCTATGTTTCATGGTAAGATATAATATGATTTGAGAAGTATCATGTATTCCTCGTCTACGATTCAAATGAATGTAAATGCGACACTTCCACGCATGGAAATAGCGTTTGCAAATGTCTACGTATCGCAGCAATAGAGTTCTAATGCTTCTTAAAACGCGATATCGCATCTCATTTCTATGTTTCATGGTAAGATATAATATGATTTATGAAGTGTTATGTATTCCTCGTCTATACTTCAAATGAATGTGAATGCGACACTTCCTCGCTAGGAAATAGCGTTTGCAGATGTCTACGTATCGTAGCAATAGATTTCTAATGCTTCTTAAAACGCGATATCGCATCTCTATTCTATGTTTCATGGTAAGATATAATATGATTTGCGAAGTGTCATGTATTCCTCGTCTACACTTCAAATGGATGTAAATGCGACACTACCTTGCTAGGAAATAGCGTCTGCAGATGTCTAGGTATCGCAGCAATAGAGTTCTAATGCTTCTTAAAACGCGATATCGCATCTCATTTCTATGTTTCATGGTAAGATATAATATGATTTGCGAAGTGTCATGTATTCCTCGTCTACACATCGAATGGATGTAAATGCGACACTACCTTGCTAGGAAATAGCGTCTGCAGATGTCTAGGTATCGCAGCAATAGTGTTCTAATGCTTCTTAAAACGCGATATCGTATCTCATTTCTATGTTTCATGGTAAGATATAATATGATTTGCGAAGTGTCATGTATTCCTCGTCTACAATTCAAATGAATGTGAATGCGACACTTCCTCGCTAGGAAATAGCGTTTGCAGATGTCTAGGTATCGCAGCAATAGAGTTCTAATGCTTCTTAAAACGCGATATCGCATCTCATTTCTATGTTTCATGGTAAGATATAATATGATTTATGAAGTGTTATGTATTCCTCGTCTATACTTCAAATGAATGTGAATGCGACACTTCCTCGCTAGGAAATAGCGTTTGCAGATGTCTACGTATCGTAGCAATAGATTTCTAATGCTTCTTAAAACGCGATATCGCATCTCTATTCTATGTTTCATGGTAAGATATAATATGATTTGCGAAGTGTCATGTATTCCTCGTCTACACTTCAAATGAATGTAAATGCCACACTTCCCTGCTAGGAAATAGTGTCTGCAGATGGCTAGGTATCGCAGCAATAGATTTCCAATGCCTCTTAGAACGCTATATCGCTTCTCATTTCTATGTTTCATGGTAAGATATAATATGATTTGCGAAGTGTTATGTATACCTGGTCTACACTTCAAATGAATGTAAATGCGACACTTCCTTGTAAGGAAATAGCGTTTGCGAATGTCTATCTATCGTAGCAATAGTGTTCTAATGCTTCTTAAAACGCGATATCGCATCTCATTTCTATGTTTCATGGTAAGATATAATATGATTTGCGAAGTGTTATGTATACCTGGTCTACACTTCAAATGAATGTAAATGCCACACTTCCATGCTAGGAAATAGTGTCTGCAGATGTCTAGGTATCGCAGCAATAGAGTTCTAATGCTTCTTAAAACGCGATATCGCATCTCATTTCTATGTTTCATGGTAAGATATAATATGATTTATGAAGTGTTATGTATTCCTCGTCTACACTTCAAATGAATGTGAATGCGACACTTCCTCGCTAGGAAATAGCGTTTGCAGATGTCCACGTATCGTAGCAATAGATTTGTAATGCTTCTTAAAACGCGATATCGCATCTCATTTCTATGTTTCATGGTCAGATATAATATGATTTGCGAAGTGTTATGTATTCCTCGTCTACACTTCAAATGAATGTAAATGCGACACTTCCTTGCAAGGAAATAGCGTTTGCAGATGTCTACGTATCGTAGCAATAGAGTTCTTATGATTCTTAAAACGCGATATCGCATCTCATTTCTATGTTTCATGGTAAGATATAATATGATTTGCGAAGTTTCATGTAATCCTCGTCTACACTTCAAATGAATGTAAATGCCACACTTCCCTGCTAGGAAATAGCGTCTGCAGATGTCTAGGAATCGTAGCAATAGAGTTCTAATGCTTCTTAAAACGCGATATCGCATCTCATTTCTATGTTTCTTGGTAAGATATAATATGATTTACGAAGTGTCATGTATTCCTCGTCTACACTTCAAATGAATGTAAATGCGACACTTCCTTGCAAGGGAATAGCGTTTGCAGATGTCTACGTATCGTAGCAATAGTGTTCTAATGCTTCTTAGAACGCGATATCGCATCTCATCTCTATGTTTCATGGTAAGATATATTACGATTTGCGAAGTGTCATGTATTCCTCGTCTACACTTCAAATGAATGTGAATGCGACACTTCCTCGCTAGGAAATAGCGTCTGCAGATGTCTAGGTATCGTAGCAATAGATTTGTAATGCTTCTTAAAACGCGATATCGCATCTCATTTCTATGTTTCATGGTAAGATATAATATGATTTGCGAAGTGTTATGTATTCCTCGTCTACACTTCAAATGAATGTAAATGCGACACTTCCTTGCAAGGAAATAGCGTTTGCAGATGTCTACGTATCGTAGCAATAGAGTTCTTATGATTCTTAAAACGCGATATCGCATCCCATTTCTATGTTTCATGGTAAGATATAATATGATTTGCGAAGTTTCATGTAATCCTCGTCTACACTTCAAATGAATGTAAATGCTACACTTCCCTGCTAGGAAATAGCGTCTGCAGATGTCTAGGAATCGTAGCAATAGAGTTCTAATGCTTCTTAAAACGCGATATCGCATCTCATTTCTATGTTTCATGGTAAGATATAATATGATTTGCGAAGTGTTATGTATTACTCGTCTACACTTCAAATGAATGTGAATGCGACACTTCCTTGCAAGGAAATAGCGTTTTCGAATGTCTACCTATCGTAGCAATAGTGTTCTAATGCTTCTTAGAACGCGATATCGCATCTCATCACTATGTTTCATGGTAAGATATAATACGATTTGCGAAGTGTTATGTATTCCTCGTCTACACTTCAAATGAATGTAAATGCGACACTTCCTTGCAAGGAAATAGCGTTTGCAGATGTCTACGTATCGAAGCAATAGAGTTCAAATGCTTCTTAAAACGCGATATCGCATCTCATTTCTATGTTTCATGGTAAGATACATTATGATTTGCGAAGTGTTATGTATTCCTCGTCTACACTTCAAATGAATGTAAATGCGACACTTACTTGCAAGGAAATAGCGTTTGCAGATGTCTACGTATCGTAGCAATAGATTTCTAATGCTTCTTAAAACGCGATATCGCATTTCATATCTATGTTTCATGGTAAGATATAATATGAATTGCGAAGTGTCATGTAAACCTCGTCTACACTTCAAATGAATGTAAATGCGACACTTCCTTGCAAGGAAATAGCGTTTGCTAATGTCTATCTATCGTAGCAATAGTGTTCTAATGCTTCTTAAAACGCGATATCGCGTCTCATTTCTATGTTTCATGGTAAGATATAATATGATTTGCGAAGTGTCATGTATTCCTCGTCTACACTTCAAATGAATGTGAATGCGACACTTCCTCGCTAGGAAATAGCGTTTGCAGATGTCTACGTATCGTAGCAATAGATTTGTAATGCTTCTTAAAACGCGATATCGCATCTCATTTCTATGCTTCATGGTAAGATATAATATGATTTGCGAAGTGTTATGTATTCCTCGTCTACACTTCAAATGAATGTAAATGCGACACTTCCTTGCAAGGGAATAGCGTTTGCAGATGTCTACGTATCGTAGCAATAGTGTTCTAATGCTTCTTAGAACGCGATATCGCATCTCATCTCTATGTTTCATGGTAAGATATATTACGATTTGCGAAGTGTTATGTATTCCTCGTCTACACTTCAAACGAATGTAAATGCGACACTACCTTGCTAGGAAATAGCGTCTGCAGATGTCTAGGTATCGCAGCAATAGAGTTCTAATGCTTCTTAAAACGCGATATCGCATCTCATTTCTATGTTTCATGGTAAGATATAATATGGTTTGCGAAGCATCATGTATTCCTCATCTACACTTCAAATGAATGTAAATGCGACACTTCCTCGCTAGGAAATAGCGTTTGCAGATGTCTACGTATCGTAGCAATAGAGTTCTAATGCTTCTTAAAACGCGATATCGCATCTCATTTCTATGTTTCATGGTAAGAAATAATATGATTTACGAAGTGTTATGTATTCCTCGCCTACACTTCAAATGAATGTGAATGCGACACTTCCTCGCTAGGAAATAGCGTTTGCAGATGTCTACGTATCGTAGCAATAGATTTGTAATGCTTCTTAAAACGCGATATCGCATCTCATTTCTATGTTTCATGGTAAGATATAATATGATTTGCGAAGTGTTATGTATTCCTCGTCTACACTTCAAATGAATGTGAATGCGACACTTCCTTGCAAGGAAATAGCGTTTTCGAATGTCTACCTATCGTAGCAATAGTGTTCTAATGCTTCTTAGAACGCGATATCGCATCTCATCACTATGTTTCATGGTAAGATATAATACGATTTGCGAAGTGTTATGTATTCCTCGTCTACACTTCAAATGAATGTAAATGCGACACTTCCTTGCAAGGAAATAGCGTTTGCAGATGTCTACGTATCGAAGCAATAGGGTTCAAATGCTTCTTAAAACGCGATATCGCATCTCATTTCTATGTTTCATGGTAAGATACATTATGATTTGCGAAGTGTTATGTATTCCTCGTCTACACTTCAAATGAATGTAAATGCCACACTTCCCTGCTAGGAAATAGTGTCTGCAGATGTCTCGGTATCGTAGCAATAGAGTTCTAATGCTTCTTAAAACGCGATATCGCATCTCATTTCTATGTTTCATGGTAAGATATAATATGATTTGCTAAGTGTTATGTATTCCTCGTCTACACTTCAAATGAATGTAAATGCGACACTTCCTTGCAAGGAAATATCGTTTGCAGATGTCGACGTATCGTAGCAACAGAGTTCTTATGATTCTTAAAACGCGATATCGCATCTCATTTCTATGTTTCATGGTAAGATATAATATGATTTGCGAAGTGTTATGTATTCCACGTCTACACTTCAAATGAATGTAAATGCGACACTTCCTTGCAAGGAAATAGCGTTTGCAGATGTCTACGTATCGAAGCAATAGAGTTCAAATGCTTCTTAAAACGAGATATTGCATCTCAAATCTATGTTACATGATAAGATGTAATATTCATTGCGAAGTGTTATGCATTGCTCGTCTACGATTCAAATGAATGTAAATGCGACACTTCCTAGCAAGGAAATAGCGTTTGCAGATGTCTACGTATCGTAGCAATAGAGTTCTTATGATTCTTAAAACGCGATAACATATCTCATTTCTATGTTTCATGGTAAGATATAATATGATTTGCGAAGTGTTATGTATACCTAGTCTACACTTCAAATGAATGTAAATGCGAAACTTCCTTGTAAGGAAATAGCGTTTGCGAATGTCTATCTATCGTAGGAATAGTGTTCTAATGCTTCTTAAAACGCGATATCGCATCTCATTTCTATGTTTCATGGTAAGATATAATATGAATTGCGAAGTGTCATGTATACCTCGTCTACACTTCAAATGAATGTAAATGCCACACTTCCCTGCTAGGAAATAGTGTCTGCAGATGTCTAGGTATCGCAGCAATAGAGTTCTAATGCTTCTTAAAACGCGATATCGCATCTCATTTCTATGTTTCATGGTAAGATATAATATGATTTGCGAAGTGTTATGTATTTCTCGCCTACACTTCAAATGAATGTAAATGCGACACTTCCTTGCTAGGAAATAGCGTCTGCAGATGTCTAGGTATCGTAGCAATAGAGTTTTAATGCTTCTTAAAACGCGATATCGCATCTCATTTCTATGTTTCATGGTAAGATATAATATGATTTGCGAAGTGTTATGTATTCCTCGTCTGCACTTCAAATGAATGTAAATGCGAAACTTCCTTGCAAGGAAATAGCGTTGGCAGATGTCTTCGTATCGTAGCAATAGAGTTCTCATGATTCTTAAAACGCGATATCGCATCTCATTTCTATGTTACATGGTAAGATATAATATGATTTGCGAAGTGTCATGTATTCCTCGTCTACACTTCAAATGGATGTAAATGCGACACTACCTTGCTAGGAAATAGCGTCTGCAGATGTCTAGGTATCGCAGCAATAGAGTTCTAATGCTTCTTAAAACGCGATATCGTATCTCATTTCTATGTTTCATGGTAAGATATAATATGATTTGCGAAGTGTTATGTATTCCTCGTCTACACTTCAAATGAATGTGAATGCGACACTTCCTCGCTAGGAAATAGCGTTTGCAGATGTCTACGTATCGTAGCAATAGATTTCCAATGCTTCTTAAAACGCGATATCGCATCTCATTTCTATGTTTCATGGTAAGATATAATATGATTTGCGATGTATCATGTATTCCTCGTCTACACTTCAAATGAATGTAAATGCGAAACTTCCTCGCAAGGAAATAGCGTTTGCAGATGTCTACGTATCGAAGCAATAGAGTTCAAATGCTTCTTCAAACGCGATATCGCATCACATTTCTATGTTTCATGGTAACATACATTATGATTTGCGAAGTGTTATGTATTCCTCGTCTACACTTCAAATGAATGTAAATGCGACACTTCCTTGCAAGGAAATAGCGTTTGCAGATGTCTACGTATCGTAGCAATAGAGTTCTTATGATTCTTAAAACGTGATATCGCATCTCATTTCTATGTATCATGGTAAGATATAATATGATTTGCGAAGTGTCATGTATTCCTCGTCTACACATCAAATGGATGTAAATGCGACACTACCTTGCTAGGAAATAGCGTCTGCAGATGTCTAGGTATCGCAGCAATAGGGTTCTAATGCTTCTTAAAACGCGATATCGTATCTCATTTCTATGTTTCATGGTAAGATATAATATGATTTGCGAAGTGTTATGTATTCCTCGTCTACACTTCAAATGAATGTGAATGCGACACTTACTCGCTAGGAAATAGCGTTTGCAGATGTCTACGTATCGTAGCAATAGATTTCCAATGCTTCTTAAAACGCGATATCGCATCTCATTTCTATGTTTCATGGTAAGATATAATATGATTTGCGAAGTGTCATGTATTCCTCTTCTACACTTCAAATGAATGTAAATGCGACACTTCCTTGCTAGGAAATAGCGTCTGCAGATGTCTAGGTATCGTAGCAATAGAGTTTTAATGCTTCTTAAAACGCGATATCGCATCTCATTTCTATGTTTCATGGTAAGATATAATATGATTTGCGAAGTGTTATGTATTCCTCGTCTGCACTTCAAATGAATGTAAATGCGACACTTCCTTGCAAGGAAATAGCGTTGGCAGATGTCTTCGTATCGTAGCAATAGAGTTCTCATGATTCTTAAAACGCGATATCGCATCTCATTTCTATGTTACATGGTAAGATATAATATGATTTGCGAAGTGCCATGTATTCCTCGTCTACACTTCAAATGGATGTAAATGCGACACTACCTTGCTAGGAAATAGCGTCTGCAGATATCTAGGTATCGCAGCAATAGAGTTCTAATGCTTCTTAAAACGCGATATCGTATCTCATTTCTATGTTTCATGGTAAGATATAATATGATTTGCGAAGTGTTATGTATTCCTCGTCTACACTTCAAATGAATGTGAATGCGACACTTCCTCGCTAGGAAATAGCGTTTGCAGATGTCTACGTATCGTAGCAATAGATTTCCAATGCTTCTTAAAACGCGATATCGCATCTCATTTCTATGTTTCATGGTAAGATATAATATGATTTGCGATGTATCATGTATTCCTCGTCTACACTTCAAATGAATGTAAATGCGAAACTTCCTCGCAAGGAAATAGCGTTTGCAGATGTCTACGTATCGAAGCAATAGAGTTCAAATGCTTCTTCAAACGCGATATCGCATCTCATTTCTATGTTTCATGGTAAGATACATTATGATTTGCGAAGTGTTATGTATTCCTCGTCTACACTTCAAATGAATGTAAATGCCACACTTCCCTGCTAGGAAATAGTGTCTGCAGATGTCTCGGTATCGTAGCAATAGAGTTCTAATGCTTCTTAAAACGCGATATCGCATCTCATTTCTATGTTTCATGGTAAGATATAATATGATTTGCTAAGTGTTATGTATTCCTCGTCTACACTTCAAATGAATGTAAATGCGACACTTCCTTGCAAGGAAATATCGTTTGCAGATGTCGACGTATCGTAGCAACAGAGTTCTTATGATTCTTAAAACGCGATATCGCATCTCATTTCTATGTTTCATGGTAAGATATAATATGATTTGCGAAGTGTTATGTATTCCACGTCTACACTTCAAATGAATGTAAATGCGACACTTCCTTGCAAGGAAATAGCGTTTGCAGATGTCTACGTATCGAAGCAATAGAGTTCAAATGCTTCTTAAAACGAGATATTGCATCTCAAATCTATGTTACATGATAAGATGTAATATTCATTGCGAAGTGTTATGCATTGCTCGTCTACGATTCAAATGAATGTAAATGCGACACTTCCTAGCAAGGAAATAGCGTTTGCAGATGTCTACGTATCGTAGCAATAGAGTTCTTATGATTCTTAAAACGCGATAACATATCTCATTTCTATGTTTCATGGTAAGATATAATATGATTTGCGAAGTGTTATGTATACCTAGTCTACACTTCAAATGAATGTAAATGCGAAACTTCCTTGTAAGGAAATAGCGTTTGCGAATGTCTATCTATCGTAGGAATAGTGTTCTAATGCTTCTTAAAACGCGATATCGCATCTCATTTCTATGTTTCATGGTAAGATATAATATGAATTGCGAAGTGTCATGTATACCTCGTCTACACTTCAAATGAATGTAAATGCCACACTTCCCTGCTAGGAAATAGTGTCTGCAGATGTCTAGGTATCGCAGCAATAGAGTTCTAATGCTTCTTAAAACGCGATATCGCATCTCATTTCTATGTTTCATGGTAAGATATAATATGATTTGCGAAGTGTTATGTATTTCTCGCCTACACTTCAAATGAATGTAAATGCGACACTTCCTTGCTAGGAAATAGCGTCTGCAGATGTCTAGGTATCGTAGCAATAGAGTTTTAATGCTTCTTAAAACGCGATATCGCATCTCATTTCTATGTTTCATGGTAAGATATAATATGATTTGCGAAGTGTTATGTATTCCTCGTCTGCACTTCAAATGAATGTAAATGCGAAACTTCCTTGCAAGGAAATAGCGTTGGCAGATGTCTTCGTATCGTAGCAATAGAGTTCTCATGATTCTTAAAACGCGATATCGCATCTCATTTCTATGTTACATGGTAAGATATAATATGATTTGCGAAGTGCCATGTATTCCTCGTCTACACTTCAAATGGATGTAAATGCGACACTACCTTGCTAGGAAATAGCGTCTGCAGATATCTAGGTATCGCAGCAATAGAGTTCTAATGCTTCTTAAAACGCGATATCGTATCTCATTTCTATGTTTCATGGTAAGATATAATATGATTTGCGAAGTGTTATGTATTCCTCGTCTACACTTCAAATGAATGTGAATGCGACACTTCCTCGCTAGGAAATAGCGTTTGCAGATGTCTACGTATCGTAGCAATAGATTTCCAATGCTTCTTAAAACGCGATATCGCATCTCATTTCTATGTTTCATGGTAAGATATAATATGATTTGCGATGTATCATGTATTCCTCGTCTACACTTCAAATGAATGTAAATGCGAAACTTCCTCGCAAGGAAATAGCGTTTGCAGATGTCTACGTATCGAAGCAATAGAGTTCAAATGCTTCTTCAAACGCGATATCGCATCTCATTTCTATGTTTCATGGTAACATACATTATGATTTGCGAAGTGTTATGTATTCCTCGTCTACACTTCAAATGAATGTAAATGCGACACTTCCTTGCAAGGAAATAGCGTTTGCAGATGTCTACGTATCGTAGCAATAGAGTTCTTATGATTCTTAAAACGTGATATCGCATCTCATTTCTATGTATCATGGTAAGATATAATATGATTTGCGAAGTGTCATGTATTCCTCGTCTACACATCAAATGGATGTAAATGCGACACTACCTCGCTAGGAAATAGCGTTTGCAGATGTCTACGTATCGTAGCAATAGATTTCTAATGCTTCTTAAAACGCGATATCGCATCTCATTTCTATGTTTCATGGTAAGATATAATATGATTTGCGAAGTGTCATGTATTCCTCGTCTACACTTCAAATGAATGTAAATGCCACACTTCCCTGCTAGGAAATAGTGTCTGCAGATGTCTAGGTATCGCAGCAATAGAGTTCTAATGCTTCTTAAAACGCGATATCGCATCTCATTCCTATGTTTCATGGTAAGATATAATATGATTTACGAAGTGTTATGTATTCCTTGTCTACACTTCAAATCAATGTGAATGCGACACTTCCTCGCTAGGAAATAGCGTTTGCAGATGTCTACGTATCGTAGCAATAGATTTCTAATGCTTCTTAAAACGCGATATCGCATCTCATTTCTATGTTTCATGGTAAGATATAATATGATTTGCGAAGTGTCATGTATTCCTCGTCTACACTTCAAATGAATGTAAATGCCACACTTCCCTGCTAGGAAATAGTGTCTGCAGATGTCTAGGTATCGCAGCAATAGATTTCCAATGCCTCTTAGAACGCTATATCGCTTCTCATTTCTATGTTTCATGGTAAGATATAATATGATTTGCGAAGTGTTATGCATACCTGGTCTACACTTCAAATGAATGTAAATGCGACACTTCCTTGTAAGGAAATAGCGTTTGCGAATGTCTATCTATCGTAGCAATAGTGTTCTAATGCTTCTTAAAACGCGATATCGCATCTCATTTCTATGTTTCATGGTAAGATACATTATGATTTGCGAAGTGTTATGTATTCCTCGTCTACACTTCAAATGAATGTGAATGCGAAAGTTCCTCGCTAGGAAATAGCGTTTGCAGATGTCTACGTATCGTAGCAATAGATTTCTAATGCTTCTTAAAACGCGATATCGCATCTCATATCTATGTTTCATGGTAAGATATAATATGAATTGCGAAGTGTCATGTATACCTCGTCTACACTTCAAATGAATGTAAATGCGACACTTCCTTGCAAGGAAATAGCGTTTGCGAATGTCTATCTATCGTAGCAATAGTGTTCTAGTGCTTCTTAAAACGCGATATCGCATCTCATTTCTATGTTTCATGGTAAGATATAATATGATTTGCGAAGTGTCATGTATTCCTCGTCTACACTTCAAATGAATGTAAATGCCACACTTCCCTGCTAGGAAATAGTGTCTGCAGATGTCTCGGTATCGTAGCAATAGCGTTCTAATGCTTCTTAGAACGCGATATCGCATCTCATTTCTATGTTTCATGGTAAGATATAATATGATTTGCTAAGTGTTATGTATTCCTCGTCTACACTTCAAATGAATGTAAATGCGACACTTCCCTGCAAGGAAATAGCGTTTGCAGATGTCGACGTATCGTAGCAACAGAGTTCTTATGATTCTTAAGACGCGATATCGCATCTCATTTCTATGTTTCATGGTAAGATATAATATGATTTGCGAAGTTTCATGTAATCCTCGTCTAGACTTCAAATGAATGTAAATGCCACACTTCCCTGCTAGGAAATAGCGTCCGCAGATGTCTCGGAATCGTAGCAATAGAGTTCTAATGCTTCTTAAAACGCGATATCGCATCTCATTTCTATGTTTCATGGTAAGATGTAATATGATTTACGAAGTGTCATGTATTCCTCGTCTACACTTCAAATGAATGTAAATGCGACACTTCCTTGCAAGGAAATAGCGTTTGCAGATGTCTACGTATCGTAGCAATAGTGTTCTAATGCTTCTTAGAAAGCGATATCGCATCTCATCACTATGTTTCATGGTAAGATATAATACGATTTGCGAAGTGTTATGTATTCCTCGTCTACACTTCAAATGAATGTAAATGCGACACTTCCTTGCAAGGAAATAGCGTTTGCAGATGTCTACGTATCGAAGCAATAGAGTTCAAATGCTTCTTAAAACGCGATATCGCATCTCATTTCTATGTTTCATGGTAAGATACATTATGATTTGCGAAGTGTTATGTATTCCTCGTCTACACTTCAAATGAATGTAAATGCGACACTTACTTGCAAGGAAATAGCGTTTGCAGATGTCTACGTATCGTAGCAATAGAGTTCTTATGATTCTTAAAACGCGATATCGCATCTCATTTCTATGTTTCATGGTAAGATATAATATGATTTGCGAAGTGTTATGTATTCCTCGTCTACACTTCAAATGAATGTGAATGCGAAAGTTCCTCGCTAGGAAATAGCGTTTGCAGATGTCTACGTAGCGTAGCAATAGATTTCTAATGCTTCTTAAAACGCGATATCGCATCTCATATCTATGTTTCATGGTAAGATATAATATGAATTGCGAAGTGTCATGTATACCTCGTCTACACTTCAAATGAATGTAAATGCGACACTTCCTTGCAAGGAAATAGCGTTTGCGAATGTCTATCTATCGTAGCAATAGTGTTCTAGTGCTTCTTAAAACGCGATATCGCATCTCATTTCTATGTTTCATGGTAAGATATAATATGATTTGCGAAGTGTCATGTATTCCTCGTCTACACTTCAAATGAATGTAAATGCCACACTTCCCTGCTAGGAAATAGTGTCTGCAGATGTCTCGGTATCGTAGCAATAGAGTTCTAATGCTTCTTAAAACGCGATATCGCATCTCATTTCTATGTTTCATGGTAAGATATAATATGATTTGCTAAGTGTTATGTATTCCTCGTCTACACTTCAAATGAATGTAAATGCGACACTTCCTTGCAAGGAAATAGCGTTTGCAGATGTCGACGTATCGTAGCAACAGAGTTCTTATGATTCTTAAAACGCGATATCGCATCTCATTTCTATGTTTCATGGTAAGATATAATATGATTTGCGAAGTTTCATGTAATCCTCGTCTACACTTGAAATGAATGTAAATGCCACACTTCCCTGCTAGGAAATAGCGTCCGCAGATGTCTAGGAATCGTAGCAATAGAGTTGTAATGCTTCTTAAAACGCGATATCGTATCTCATTTCTATGTTTCATGGTAAGATATAATATGATTTGCGAAGCATCATGTATTCCTCGTCTACACTTCAAATGAATGTAAATGCGACACTTCCTCGCTAGGATATAGCGTTTGCAGATGTCTACGTATCGTAGCAATAGAGGTCTAATGCTTCTTAAAACGCGATATCGCATCTCATTTCTATGTTTCATGGTAAGATATAATATGATTTGCGAAGTATCATGTATTCCTCGTCTACACTTCAAATGAATGTAAATGCGACACTTCCTCGCTAGGAAATAGCGTTTGCAGATGTCTACGTATCGTAGCAATAGAGTTCTTATGATTCCTAAAACGCGATATCGCATCTCATTTCTATGTTTCATGGTAAGATATAATATGATTTGCGAAGTGTTATGTATTCCTCGTCTACACTTCAAATGAATGTGAATGCGACACTTCCTTGCAAGGAAATAGCGTTTTCGAATGTCTACCTATCGTAGCAATAGTGTTCTAATGCTTCTTAGAACGCGATATCGCATCTCATCACTATGTTTCATGGTAAGATATAATACGATTTGCGAAGTGTTATGTATTCCTCGTCTACACTTCAAATGAATGTAAATGCGACACTTCCTTGCAAGGAAATAGCGTTTGCAGATGTCTACGTATCGAAGCAATAGAGTTCAAATGCTTATTAAAACGCGATATCGCATCTCATTTCTATGTTTCATGGTAAGATACATTATGATTTGCGAAGTGTCATGTATTCCTCGTCTACACTTCAAATGAAGGTAAATGCCACACTTCCCTGCTAGGAAATAGCGTCTGCAGATGTCCAGGTATCGTAGCAATAGAGTTCTAATGCTTCTTAAAACGCGATATCGCATCTCATTTCTATTTTTCATGGTAAGATATAATATGATTTGCGAAGTATCATGTATTCCTCGTCTACACTTCAAATGAATGTAAATGCGACACTTCCTCGCTAGGAAATAGCGTTGGCAGATGTCTACGGATCGTAGCAATAGATTTCTAATGCTTCTTAAAACGCGATATGGCATCTCATTTCTATGTTTCATGGTAAGATATAATATGATTTGCGAAGTGTCATGTATTCCTCGTCTACACTTCAAATGAATGTAAATGCCACACTTCCCTGCTAGGAAATAGTGTCTGCAGATATCTCGGTATCGTAGCAATAGAGTTCTAATGCTTCTTAAAACGCGATAT
Source organism: Xylocopa sonorina (assembly GCF_050948175.1). Lineage (NCBI taxonomy): Eukaryota > Metazoa > Arthropoda > Insecta > Hymenoptera > Apidae > Xylocopa > Xylocopa sonorina. The sequence continues at coordinate 77,087 of NW_027490543.1, forward strand.
CGCATCTCATTTCTATGTTTCATGGTAAGATATAATATGATTTGCTAAGTGTTATGTATTCCTCGTCTACACTTCAAATGAATGTAAATGCGACACTTCCTTGCAAGGAAATAGCGTTTGCAGATGTCGACGTATCGTAGCAACAGAGTTCTTATGATTCTTAAAACGCGATATCGCATCTCATTTCTATGTTTCATGGAAAGATATAATATGATTTGCGAAGTGTTATGTATTCCACGTCTACACTTCAAATGAATGTAAATGCGACACTTCCTAGCAAGGAAATAGCGTTTGCAGATGTCTACGTATCGTAGCAATAGAGTTCTTATGATTCTTAAAACGCGATATCGCATCTCATTTCTATGTTTCATGGTAAGATATAATATGATTTGCGAAGTGTCATGTATTCCTCGTCTACACTTCAAATGAAGGTAAATGCGATACAACCTTGCTAGGAAATAGCGTCTGCAGATATCTAGGTATCGCCGCAATAGAGTTCTAATGCTTCTTAAAACGCGATATCGCATCTCATTCCTATGTTTCATGGTAAGATATAATATGATTTGCGAAGTGTCATGTATTCCTCGTCTACACTTCAAATGAATGTAAATGCGACACTTCCTTGCTAGGAAATAGCGTCTGCAGATGTCTAGGTATCGTACCAATAGAGTTCTAATGCTTCTTAAAACGTGATATCGCATCTCATTTCTATGTTTCATGGTAAGATATAATATGATTTGCGAAGTGTCATGTATTCCTCGTCTACACTTCAAATGAATGTAAATGCGACACTTCCTCGCTAGGAAATAGCGTTTGCAGATGTCTACGTATCGTAGCAATAGAGTTCTAATGCTTCTTAAAACGCGATATCGCATCTCATTTCTATGTATCATGGTAAGATATAATATGATTTGCGAAGTATCATGTATTCCTCGTCTACACTTCAAATGAATGTAAATGCGACACTTCCTCGCTAGGAAATAGCGTTTGCAGATGTCTACGTATCGAAGCAATAGAGTTCAAATGCTTCTTAAAACGCGATATCGCATCTCATTTCTATGTTTCATGGTAAGATATAATATGATTTGCGAAGTGTTATCTTTTCCTCGTCTACACCTCAAATGAATGTAAATGCGACACTTCCTTGCAAGGAAATAGCGATTGCAGATGTCTACCTATCGTAGCAATAGAGTTCTAATGCTTCTTAAAACGCGATATCGCATCTCATTTCTATGTTTCATGGTAAGATATAATATGATTTGCGAAGTGTTATGTATTCCTCGTCTACACTTCAAAAGAATGTAAATGCGACACTTCCTTGCAAGGAAATAGCGATTGCAGATGTCTACCTATCGTAGCAATAGAGTTCTAATGCTTCTTAAAACGCGATATCGCATCTCATTTCTATGTTTCATGGTAAGATATAATATGACTTGCGAAGTATTATGTATTCCTCGTCTACACTTCAAATGAATGTAAATGCGACACTTCCTTACAAGGAAATAGCGTTTGCAGATGTCTACGTATCGAAGCAATAGAGTTCTAATGCTTCTTAAAACGCGATATCGCATCTCATTCCTATGTTTCGTGGTAAGATATAATATTCATTGCGAAGTGTTATGCATTCCTCGTCTACGATTCAAATGAAAGTTAATGCGACACTTCCTTGCAAGGAAATAGCGTCTGCAGATGTCTACGTATCGTAGAAATGGATTTCTGATGCTTCTTAGAACGCGATATCGCATCTCATTTCTATGTTTCATGGTAAGATATAATATGATTTGCGTAGTGTTATGTATTCCTCGTCTACACTTCAAATGAATGTAAATGCGACACATCCTTGCAAGGAAATAGCGTTTGCAGATGTCTACGTATCGAAGCAATAGTGTTCTAATGCTTCTTAAAACGCGATATCGCATCTCATTTCTATGTTTCATGGTAGGATATAATATTCATTGTGAAGTGTTATGCATTCCTCCTCTACGATTCAAATGAAAGTAAATGCGACACTTCCTTGCAAGGAAACAGCGATTGCAAATGTCTACGTATCGTAGCAATAGAGTTCAAATGCTTCTTAAAACGCGATATCGCATCTCATTTCTATGTTTCATGGTAAGATATAATATTCATTGCGAAGTGTTATGCATTCCTCGTCTACGATTCAAATGAAAGTAAATGCGATACCTCCTTGCAAGGAAATAGCATTTGCAGATATCTACCTATCGTAGCAATAGTGTTCTAATGCTTCATAAACGCGATATCGCATGTCATTTCTATGTATCATGGTAAGATATAATATTCATTGCGAAGTGTTATGCATTCCTCGTCTACGATTCAAATGAAAGTAAATGCGACACTTCCTTGCAAGGAAACAGCGATTGCAGATATCTACGTATCGTAGCAATAGAGCTATTATAATTCTTAAAACGCGATTTCGCATCTCATTTCTATGTTTCATGGTAAGGTATAATATGATTTGCGAAGTATCACGTATTCCCCGTCTACACTTCAAATGAATGTAAATGCGACACTTCCTTGCAAGGAAATAGCGTTTGCAGATGTCTACGTATCGTAGCAATAGAGTTCTAATGCTTCTTGAAACGCGATATCGCATCCCATTTCTATGTTTCATGGTAAGATATAATATGATTTGCGAAGTTTCATGTAATCCTCGTCTACACTTCAAATGAATGTAAATGCTACACTTCCCTGCTAGGAAATAGCGTCTGCAGATGTCTAGGAATCGTAGCAATAGAGTTCTAATGCTTCTTAAAACGCGATATCGCATCACATTTCTATGTTTCATGGTAAGATATAATATGATTTGCGAAGTGTTATGTATTCCTCGTCTACACTTCAAATGAATGTGAATGCGACACTTCCTTGCAAGGAAATAGCGTTTTCGAATGTCTACCTATCGTAGCAATAGTGTTCTAATGCTTCTTAGAACGCGATATCGCATCTCATCACTATGTTTCATGGTAAGATATAATACGATTTGCGAAGTGTTATGTATTCCTCGTCTACACTTCAAATGAATGTAAATGCGACACTTCCTTGCAAGGAAATAGCGTTTGCAGATGTCTACGTATCGAAGCAATAGAGTTCAAATGCTTCTTAAAACGCGATATCGCATCTCATTTCTATGTTTCATGGTAAGATACATTATGATTTGCGAAGTGTTATGTATTCCTCGTCTACACTTCAAATGAATGTAAATGCCACACTTCCCTGCTAGGAAATAGTGTCTGCAGATGTCTCGGTATCGTAGCAATAGAGTTCTAATGCTTCTTAAAACGCGATATCGCATCTCATTTCTATGTTTCATGGTAAGATATAATATGATTTGCTAAGTGTTATGTATTCCTCGTCTACACTTCAAATGAATGTAAATGCGACACTTCCTTGCAAGGAAATAGCGTTTGCAGATGTCGACGTATCGTAGCAACAGAGTTCTTATGATTCTTAAAACGCGATATCGCATCTCATTTCTATGTTTCATGGTAAGATATAATATGATTTGCGAAGTGTTATGTATTCCACGTCTACACTTCAAATGAATGTAAATGCGACACTTCCTTGCAAGGAAATAGCGTTTGCAAATGTCTACGTATCGAAGCAATAGAGTTCAAATGCTTCTTAAAACGAGATATTGCATCTCAAATCTATGTTACATGATAAGATGTAATATTCATTGCGAAGTGTTATGCATTGCTCGTCTACGATTCAAATGAATGTAAATGCGACACTTCCTAGCAAGGAAATAGCGTTTGCAGATGTCTACGTATCGTAGCAATAGAGTTCTTATGATTCTTAAAACGCGATAACATATCTCATTTCTATGTTTCATGGTAAGATATAATATGATTTGCGAAGTGTTATGTATACCTAGTCTACACTTCAAATGAATGTAAATGCGAAACTTCCTTGTAAGGAAATAGCGTTTGCGAATGTCTATCTATCGTAGGAATAGTGTTCTAATGCTTCTTAAAACGCGATATCGCATCTCATTTCTATGTTTCATGGTAAGATATAATATGAATTGCGAAGTGTCATGTATACCTCGTCTACACTTCAAATGAATGTAAATGCCACACTTCCCTGCTAGGAAATGGTGTCTGCAGATGTCTAGGTATCGCAGCAATAGAGTTCTAATGCTTCTTAAAACGCGATATCGCATCTCATTTCTATGTTTCATGGTAAGATATAATATGATTTGCGAAGTGTTATGTATTTCTCGCCTACACTTCAAATGAATGTAAATGCGACACTTCCTTGCTAGGAAATAGCGTCTGCAGATGTCTAGGTATCGTAGCAATAGAGTTTTAATGCTTCTTAAAACGCGATATCGCATCTCATTTCTATGTTTCATGGTAAGATATAATATGATTTGCGAAGTGTTATGTATTCCTCGTCTGCACTTCAAATGAATGTAAATGCGACACTTCCTTGCAAGGAAATAGCGTTGGCAGATGTCTTCGTATCGTAGCAATAGAGTTCTCATGATTCTTAAAACGCGATATCGCATCTCATTTCTATGTTACATGGTAAGATATAATATGATTTGCGAAGTGTCATGTATTCCTCGTCTACACTTCAAATGGATGTAAATGCGACACTACCTTGCTAGGAAATAGCGTCTGCAGATGTCTAGGTATCGCAGCAATAGAGTTCTAATGCTTCTTAAAACGCGATATCGTATCTCATTTCTATGTTTCATGGTAAGATATAATATGATTTGCGAAGTGTTATGTATTCCTCGTCTACACTTCAAATGAATGTGAATGCGACACTTCCTCGCTAGGAAATAGCGTTTGCAGATGTCTACGTATCGTAGCAATAGATTTCCAATGCTTCTTAAAACGCGATATCGCATCTCATTTCTATGTTTCATGGTAAGATATAATATGATTTGCGATGTATCATGTATTCCTCGTCTACACTTCAAATGAATGTAAATGCGAAACTTCCCTGCTAGGAAATAGTGTCTGCAGATGTCTCGGTATCGTAGCAATAGAGTTCTAATGCTTCTTAAAACGCGATATCGCATCTCATTTCTATGTTTCATGGTAAGATATAATATGATTTGCTAAGTGTTATGTATTCCTCGTCTACACTTCAAATGAATGTAAATGCGACACTTCCTTGCAAGGAAATAGCGTTTGCAGATGTCGACGCATCGTAGCAACAGAGTTCTTATGATTCTTAAAACGCGATATCGCATCTCATTTCTATGTTTCATGGTAAGATATAATATGATTTGCGAAGTGTTATGTATTCCACGTCTACACTTCAAATGAATGTAAATGCGACACTTCCTTGCAAGGAAATAGCGTTTGCAGATGTCTACGTATCGAAGCAATAGAGTTCAAATGCTTCTTAAAACGAGATATTGCATCTCAAATCTATGTTACATGATAAGATGTAATATTCATTGCGAAGTGTTATGCATTGCTCGTCTACGATTCAAATGAATGTAAATGCGACACTTCCTAGCAAGGAAATAGCGTTTGCAGATGTCTACGTATCGTAGCAATAGAGTTCTTATGATTCTTAAAACGCGATAACATATCTCATTTCTATGTTTCATGGTAAGATATAATATGATTTGCGAAGTGTTATGTATACCTAGTCTACACTTCAAATGAATGTAAATGCGAAACTTCCTTGTAAGGAAATAGCGTTTGCGAATGTCTATCTATCGTAGGAATAGTGTTCTAATGCTTCTTAAAACGCGATATCGCATCTCATTTCTATGTTTCATGGTAAGATATAATATGAATTGCGAAGTGTCATGTATACCTCGTCTACACTTCAAATGAATGTAAATGCCACACTTCCCTGCTAGGAAATAGTGTCTGCAGATGTCTAGGTATCGCAGCAATAGAGTTCTAATGCTTCTTAAAACGCGATATCGCATCTCATTTCTATGTTTCATGGTAAGATATAATATGATTTGCGAAGTGTTATGTATTTCTCGCCTACACTTCAAATGAATGTAAATGCGACACTTCCTTGCTAGGAAATAGCGTCTGCAGATGTCTAGGTATCGTAGCAATAGAGTTTTAATGCTTCTTAAAACGCGATATCGCATCTCATTTCTATGTTTCATGGTAAGATATAATATGATTTGCGAAGTGTTATGTATTCCTCGTCTGCACTTCAAATGAATGTAAATGCGACACTTCCTTGCAAGGAAATAGCGTTGGCAGATGTCTTCGTATCGTAGCAATAGAGTTCTCATGATTCTTAAAACGCGATATCGCATCTCATTTCTATGTTACATGGTAAGATATAATATGATTTGCGAAGTGTCATGTATTCCTCGTCTACACTTCAAATGGATGTAAATGCGACACTACCTTGCTAGGAAATAGCGTCTGCAGATGTCTAGGTATCGCAGCAATAGAGTTCTAATGCTTCTTAAAACGCGATATCGTATCTCATTTCTATGTTTCATGGTAAGATATAATATGATTTGCGAAGTGTTATGTATTCCTCGTCTACACTTCAAATGAATGTGAATGCGACACTTCCTCGCTAGGAAATAGCGTTTGCAGATGTCTACGTATCGTAGCAATAGATTTCCAATGCTTCTTAAAACGCGATATCGCATCTCATTTCTATGTTTCATGGTAAGATATAATATGATTTGCGATGTATCATGTATTCCTCGTCTACACTTCAAATGAATGTAAATGCGAAACTTCCTCGCAAGGAAATAGCGTTTGCAGATGTCTACGTATCGAAGCAATAGAGTTCAAATGCTTCTTCAAACGCGATATCGCATCTCATTTCTATGTTTCATGGTAACATACATAATGATTTGCGAAGTGTTATGTATTCCTCGTCTACACTTCAAATGAATGTAAATGCGACACTTCCTTGCAAGGAAATAGCGTTTGCAGATGTCTACGTATCGTAGCAATAGAGTTCTTATGATTCTTAAAACGTGATATCGCATCTCATTTCTATGTATCATGGTAAGATATAATATGATTTGCGAAGTGTCATGTATTCCTCGTCTACACATCAAATGGATGTAAATGCGACACTACCTTGCTAGGAAATAGCGTCTGCAGATGTCTAGGTATCGCAGCAATAGGGTTCTAATGCTTCTTAAAACGCGATATCGTATCTCATTTCTATGTTTCATGGTAAGATATAATATGATTTGCGAAGTGTTATGTATTCCTCGTCTACACTTCAAATGAATGTGAATGCGACACTTCCTCGCTAGGAAATAGCGTTTGCAGATGTCTACGTATCGTACCAATAGATTTCCAATGCTTCTTAAAACGCGATATCGCATCTCATTTCTATGTTTCATGGTAAGATATAATATGATTTGCGAAGTGTCATGTATTCCTCTTCTACACTTCAAATGAATGTAAATGCGACACTTCCTTGCAAGGAAATAGCGTTGGCAGATGTCTTCGTATCGTAGCAATAGAGTTCTCATGATTCTTAAAACGCGATATCGCATCTCATTTCTATGTTACATGGTAAGATATAATATGATTTGCGAAGTGTCATGTATTCCTCGTCTACACTTCAAATGGATGTAAATGCGACACTACCTTGCTAGGAAATAGCGTCTGCAGATATCTAGGTATCGCAGCAATAGAGTTCTAATGCTTCTTAAAACGCGATATCGTATCTCATTTCTATGTTTCATGGTAAGATATAATATGATTTGCGAAGTGTTATGTATTCCTCGTCTACACTTCAAATGAATGTGAATGCGACACTTCCTCGCTAGGAAATAGCGTTTGCAGATGTCTACGTATCGTAGCAATAGATTTCCAATGCTTCTTAAAACGCGATATCGCATCTCATTTCTATGTTTCATGGTAAGATATAATATGATTTGCGATGTATCATGTATTCCTCGTCTACACTTCAAATGAATGTAAATGCGAAACTTCCTCGCAAGGAAATAGCGTTTGCAGATGTCTACGTATCGAAGCAATAGAGTTCAAATGCTTCTTCAAACGCGATATCGCATCTCATTTCTATGTTTCATGGTAACATACATTATGATTTGCGAAGTGTTATGTATTCCTCGTCTACACTTCAAATGAATGTAAATGCGACACTTCCTTGCAAGGAAATAGCGTTTGCAGATGTCTACGTATCGTAGCAATAGAGTTCTTATGATTCTTAAAACGTGATATCGCATCTCATTTCTATGTATCATGGTAAGATATAATATGATTTGCGAAGTGTCATGTATTCCTCGTCTACACATCAAATGGATGTAAATGCGACACTACCTCGCTAGGAAATAGCGTTTGCAGATGTCTACGTATCGTAGCAATAGATTTCTAATGCTTCTTAAAACGCGATATCGCATCTCATTTCTATGTTTCATGGTAAGATATAATATGATTTGCGAAGTGTTATGCATACCTGGTCTACACTTCAAATGAATGTAAATGCGACACTTCCTTGTAAGGAAATAGCGTTTGCGAATGTCTATCTATCGTAGCAATAGTGTTCTAATGCTTCTTAAAACGCGATATCGCATCTCATTTCTATGTTTCATGGTAAGATACATTATGATTTGCGAAGTGTTATGTATTCCTCGTCTACACTTCAAATGAATGTGAATGCGAAAGTTCCTCGCTAGGAAATAGCGTTTGCAGATGTCTACGTATCGTAGCAATAGATTTCTAATGCTTCTTAAAACGCGATATCGCATCTCATATCTATGTTTCATGGTAAGATATAATATGAATTGCGAAGTGTCATGTATACCTCGTCTACACTTCAAATGAATGTAAATGCGACACTTCCTTGCAAGGAAATAGCGTTTGCGAATGTCTATCTATCGTAGCAATAGTGTTCTAGTGCTTCTTAAAACGCGATATCGCATCTCATTTCTATGTTTCATGGTAAGATATAATATGATTTGCGAAGTGTCATGTATTCCTCGTCTACACTTCAAATGAATGTAAATGCCACACTTCCCTGCTAGGAAATAGTGTCTGCAGATGTCTCGGTATCGTAGCAATAGAGTTCTAATGCTTCTTAAAACGCGATATCGCATCTCAACTCTATGTTTCATGGTAAGATATAATATGATTTGCTAAGTGTTATGTATTCCTCGTCTACACTTCAAATGAATGTAAATGCGACACTTCCCTGCAAGGAAATAGCGTTTGCAGATGTCGACGTATCGTAGCAACAGATTTCTTATGATTCTTAAAACGCGATATCGCATCTCATTTCTATGTTTCATGGTAAGATATAATATGATTTGCGAAGTTTCATGTAATCCTCGTCTACACTTCAAATGAATGTAAATGCCACACTTCCCTGCTAGGAAATAGCGTCTGCAGATGTCTAGGAATCGTAGCAATAGAGTTCTAATGCTTCTTAAAACGCGATATCGCATCTCATTTCTATGTTTCATGGTAAGATATAATATGATTTACGAAGTGTCATGTATTCCTCGTCTACACTTCAAATGAATGTAAATGCGACACTTCCTTGCAAGGAAATAGCGTTTGCAGATGTCTACGTATCGTAGCAATAGTGTTCTAATGCTTCTTAGAACGCGATATCGCATCTCATCACTATGTTTCATGGTAAGATATAATACGATTTGCGAAGTGTTATGTATTCCTCATCTACACTTCAAATGAATGTAAATGCGACACTTCCTTGCAAGGAAATAGCGTTTGCAGATGTCTACGTATCGAAGCAATAGAGTTCAAATGCTTCTTAAAACGCGATATCGCATCTCATTTCTATGTTTCATGGTAAGATACATTATGATTTGCGAAGTGTTATGTATTCCTCGTCTACACTTCAAATGAATGTAAATGCGACACTTACTTGCAAGGAAATAGCGTTTGCAGATGTCTACGTATCGTAGCAATAGAGTTCTTATGATTCTTAAAACGCGATATCGCATCTCATTTCTATGTTTCATGGTAAGATATAATATGATTTGCGAAGTGTTATGTATTCCTCGTCTACACTTCAAATGAATGTGAATGCGAAAGTTCCTCGCTAGGAAATAGCGTTTGCAGATGTCTACGTATCGTAGCAATAGATTTCTAATGCTTCTTAAAACGCGATATCGCATCTCATATCTATGTTTCATGGTAAGATATAATATGAATTGCGAAGTGTCATGTATACCTCGTCTACACTTCAAATGAATGTAAATGCGACACTTCCTTGCAAGGAAATAGCGTTTGCAGATGTCGACGTATCGTAGCAACAGAGTTCTTATGATTCTTAAAACGCGATATCGCATCTCATTTCTATGTTTCATGGTAAGATATAATATGATTTGCGAAGTTTCATGTAATCCTCGTCTACACTTCAAATGAATGTAAATGCCACACTTCCCTGCTAGGAAATAGCGTCTGCAGATGTCTAGGAATCGTAGCAATAGAGTTCTAATGCTTCTTAAAACGCGATATCGCATCTCATTTCTATGTTTCATGGTAAGATATAATATGATTTACGAAGTGTCATGTATTCCTCGTCTACACTTCAAATGAATGTAAATGCGACACTTCCTTGCAAGGAAATAGCGTTTGCAGATGTCTACGTATCGTAGCAATAGTGTTCTAATGCTTCTTAGAACGCGATATCGCATCTCATCACTATGTTTCATGGTAAGATATAATACGATTTGCGAAGTGTTATGTATTCCTCGTCTACACTTCAAATGAATGTGAATGCGAAAGTTCCTCGCTAGGAAATAGCGTTTGCAGATGTCTACGTATCGTAGCAATAGAGTTCAAATGCTTCTTAAAACGCGATATCGCATCTCATTTCTATGTTTCATGGTAAGATACATTATGATTTGCGAAGTGTTATGTATTCCTCGTCTACACTTCAAATGAATGTAAATGCGACACTTACTTGCAAGGAAATAGCGTTTGCAGATGTCGACGTATCGTAGCAACAGAGTTCTTATGATTCTTAAAACGCGATATCGCATCTCATTTCTATGTTTCATGGTAAGATATAATATGATTTGCGAAGTTTCATGTAATCCTCGTCTACACTTCAAATGAATGTAAATGCCACACTTCCCTGCTAGGAAATAGCGTCTGCAGATGTCTAGGAATCGTAGCAATAGAGTTCTAATGCTTCTTAAAACGCGATATCGCATCTCATTTCTATGTTTCATGGTAAGATATAATATGATTTACGAAGTGTCATGTATTCCTCGTCTACACTTCAAATGAATGTAAATGCGACACTTCCTTGCAAGGAAATAGCGTTTGCAGATGTCTACGTATCGTAGCAATAGTGTTCTAATGCTTCTTAGAACGCGATATCGCATCTCATCACTATGTTTCATGGTAAGATATAATACGATTTGCGAAGTGTTATGTATTCCTCGTCTACACTTCAAATGAATGTGAATGCGAAAGTTCCTCGCTAGGAAATAGCGTTTGCAGATGTCTACGTATCGTAGCAATAGAGTTCAAATGCTTCTTAAAACGCGATATCGCATCTCATTTCTATGTTTCATGGTAAGATACATTATGATTTGCGAAGTGTTATGTATTCCTCGTCTACACTTCAAATGAATGTAAATGCGACACTTACTTGCAAGGAAATAGCGTTTGCAGATGTCTACGTATCGTAGCAATAGAGTTCTTATGATTCTTAAAACGCGATATCGCATCTCATTTCTATGTTTCATGGTAAGATATAATATGATTTGCGAAGTGTTATGTATTCCTCGTCTACACTTCAAATGAATGTGAATGCGAAAGTTCCTCGCTAGGAAATAGCGTTTGCAGATGTCTACGTATCGTAGCAATAGATTTCTAATGCTTCTTAAAACGCGATATCGCATCTCATATCTATGTTTCATGGTAAGATATAATATGAATTGCGAAGTGTCATGTATACCTCGTCTACACTTCAAATGAATGTAAATGCGACACTTCCTTGCAAGGAAATAGCGTTTGCGAATGTCTATCTATCGTAGCAATAGTGTTCTAGTGCTTCTTAAAACGCGATATCGCATCTCATTTCTATGTTTCATGGTAAGATATAATATGATTTGCGAAGTGTCATGTATTCCTCGTCTACACTTCAAATGAATGAAAATGCCACACTTCCCTGCTAGGAAATAGTGTCAGCAGATGTCTCGGTATCGTAGCAACAGAGTTCTAATGCTTCTTAAAACGCGATATCGCATCTCATTTCTATGTTTCATGGTAAGATATAATATGATTTGCTAAGTGTTATGTATTCCTCGTCTACACTTCAAATGAATGTAAATGCGACACTTCCTTGCAAGGAAATAGCGTTTGCAGATGTCGACGTATCGTAGCAACAGAGTTCTTATGATTCTTAAAACGCGATATCGCATCTCATTTCTATGTTTCATGGTAAGATATAATATGATTTGCGAAGTTTCATGTAATCCTCGTCTACACTTCAAATGAATGTAAATGCCACACTTCCCTGCTAGGAAATGGCGTCTGCAGATGTCTCGGAATCGTAGCAATAGAGTTCTAATGCTTCTTAAAACGCGATATCGCATCTCATTTCTATGTTTCATGGTAAGATGTAATATGATTTACGAAGTGTCATGTATTCCTCGTCTACACTTCAAATGAATGTAAATGCGACACTTCCTTGCAAGGAAATAGCGTTTGCAGATGTCTACGTATCGTAGCAATAGTGTTCTAATGCTTCTTAGAACGCGATATCGCATCTCATCACTATGTTTCATGGTAAGATATAATACGATTTGCGAAGTGTTATGTATTCCTCGTCTACACTTCAAATGAATGTAAATGCGACACTTCCTTGCAAGGAAATAGCGTTTGCAGATGTCTACGTATCGAAGCAATAGAGTTCAAATGCTTCTTAAAACGCGATATCGCATCTCATTTCTATGTTTCATGGTAAGATACATTATGATTTGCGAAGTGTTATGTATTCCTCGTCTACACTTCAAATGAATGTAAATGCGACACTTACTTGCAAGGAAATAGCGTTTGCAGATGTCTACGTATCGTAGCAATAGAGTTCTTATGATTCTTAAAACGCGATATCGCATCTCATTTCTATGTTTCATGGTAAGATATAATATGATTTGCGAAGTGTTATGTATTCCTCGTCTACACTTCAAATGAATGTGAATGCGAAAGTTCCTCGCTAGGAAATAGCGTTTGCAGATGTCTACGTAGCGTAGCAATAGATTTCTAATGCTTCTTAAAACGCGATATCGCATCTCATATCTATGTTTCATGGTAAGATATAATATGAATTGCGAAGTGCCATGTATACCTCGTCTACACTTCAAATGAATGTAAATGCGACACTTCCTTGCAAGGAAATAGCGTTTGCGAATGTCTATCTATCGTAGCAATAGTGTTCTAGTGCTTCTTAAAACGCGATATCGCATCTCATTTCTATGTTTCATGGTAAGATATAATATGATTTGCGAAGTGTCATGTATTCCTCGTCTACACTTCAAATGAATGTAAATGCCACACTTCCCTGCTAGGAAATAGTGTCTGCAGATGTCTCGGTATCGTAGCAATAGAGTTCTAATGCTTCTTAAAACGCGATATCGCATCTCATTTCTATGTTTCATGGTAAGATATAGTATGATTTGCTAAGTGTTATGTATTCCTCGTCTACACTTCAAATGAATGTAAATGCGACACTTCCTTGCAAGGAAATAGCGTTTGCAGATGTCGACGTATCGTAGCAACAGAGTTCTTATGATTCTTAAAACGCGATATCGCATCTCATTTCTATGTTTCATGGTAAGATATAATATGATTTGCGAAGTTTCATGTAATCCTCGTCTACACTTCAAATGAATGTAAATGCCACACTTCCCTGCTAGGAAATAGCGTCCGCAGATGTCTAGGAATCGTAGCAATAGAGTTCTAATGCTTCTTAAAACGCGATATCGTATCTCATTTCTATGTTTCATGGTAAGATATAATATGATTTGCGAAGCATCATGTATTCCTCGTCTACACTTCAAATGAATGTAAATGCGACACTTCCTCGCTAGGATATAGCGTTTGCAGATGTCTACGTATCGTAGCAATAGAGTTCTTATGATTCCTAAAACGCGATATCGCATCTCATTTCTATGTTTCATGGTAAGATATAATATGATTTGCGAAGTGTTATGTATTCCTCGTCTACACTTCAAATGAATGTGAATGCGACACTTCCTTGCAAGGAAATAGCGTTTTCGAATGTCTACCTATCGTAGCAATAGTGTTCTAATGCTTCTTAGAACGCGATATCGCATCTCATCTCTATGTTTCATGGTAAGATATAATACGATTTGCGAAGTGTTATGTATTCCTCGTCTACACTTCAAATGAATGTAAATGCGACACTTCCTAGCAAGGAAATAGCGTTTGCAGATGTCTACGTATCGAAGCAATAGAGTTCAAATGCTTCTTAAAACGCGATATCGCATCTCATTTCTATGTTTCATGGTAAGATACATTATGATTTGCGAAGTGTCATGTATTCCTCGTCTACACTTCAAATGAATGTAAATGCGACACTTACTTGCAAGGAAATAGCGTTTGCAGATGTCTACGTATCGTAGCAATAGAGTTCTTATGATTCTTAAAACGCGATATCGCATCTCATTTCTATGTTTCATGGTAAGATATAATATGATTTGCGAAGTGTTATGTATTCCTCGTCTACACTTCAAATGAATGTGAATGCGAAAGTTCCTCGCTAGGAAATAGCGTTTGCAGATGTCTACGTAGCGTAGCAATAGATTTCTAATGCTTCTTAAAACGCGATATCGCATCTCATATCTATGTTTCATGGTAAGATATAATATGAATTGCGAAGTGCCATGTATACCTCGTCTACACTTCAAATGAATGTAAATGCGACACTTCCTTGCAAGGAAATAGCGTTTGCGAATGTCTATCTATCGTAGCAATAGTGTTCTAGTGCTTCTTAAAACGCGATATCGCATCTCATTTCTATGTTTCATGGTAAGATATAATATGATTTGCGAAGTGTCATGTATTCCTCGTCTACACTTCAAATGAATGTAAATGCCACACTTCCCTGCTAGGAAATAGTGTCTGCAGATGTCTCGGTATCGTAGCAATAGAGTTCTAATGCTTCTTAAAACGCGATATCGCATCTCATTTCTATGTTTCATGGTAAGATATAGTATGATTTGCTAAGTGTTATGTATTCCTCGTCTACACTTCAAATGAATGTAAATGCGACACTTCCTTGCAAGGAAATAGCGTTTGCAGATGTCGACGTATCGTAGCAACAGAGTTCTTATGATTCTTAAAACGCGATATCGCATCTCATTTCTATGTTTCATGGTAAGATATAATATGATTTGCGAAGTTTCATGTAATCCTCGTCTACACTTCAAATGAATGTAAATGCCACACTTCCCTGCTAGGAAATAGCGTCCGCAGATGTCTAGGAATCGTAGCAATAGAGTTCTAATGCTTCTTAAAACGCGATATCGTATCTCATTTCTATGTTTCATGGTAAGATATAATATTCATTGCGAAGTGTTATGCATTCCTCGTCTACGATTCAAATGAAAGTAAATGCGACACTTCCTTGCAAGGAAACAGCGATTGCAGATATCTACGTATCGTAGCAATAGAGCTCTTATAATTCTTAAAACGCGATTTCGCATCTCATTTCTATGTTTCATGGTAAGGTATAATATGATTTGCGAAGTATCACGTATTCCCCGTCTACACTTCAAATGAATGTAAATGCGACACTTCCTTGCAAGGAAATAGCGTTTGCAGATGTCTACGTATCGTAGCAATAGAGTTCTAATGCTTCTTGAAACGCGATATCGCATCTCATTTCTATGATTCATGGTAAGATATAATATGATTTGCGAAGTGTTATGTATTCCTCGTCTACACTTCAAATCAATGTAAATACGACACTTCCTTGCAAGGAAATAGCGTTTACAGATGTCTACCTATCGTAGCAATAGAGTTCTAATGCTTCTTAAAACGCGATTTCGCATCTCATTTCTATGTTTCATGGTAAGGTATAATATGATTTGCGAAGTGTTATGTATTCCTCGCCTACACTTCAAGTGAATGTAAATGCGACACTTCCTTGCAAGGAAATAGCCTTTGCAGATGTCTACGTATCGTAGCAATAGAGTTCTAATGCTTCATAAAACGCGATATCGCATCTCATTTCTATGTTTCATGGTAAGATATAATATGATTTGCGAAGTGTTATGTATTCCTCGTCTACACCTCAAATGAATGTAAATGCGACACTTCCTTGCAGGGAAATGGCGTTTGCAGATGACTACGTATCGAGGCAATAGAGTTCAAATGCTTCTTAGAACGAGATATTGCATCTCATATCTATGTTTCATGATAAGATATAATATACATTGCGAAGTGTTATGCATTCCTCGTCTACGATTCAAATGAAAGTAAATGCGACACTTCCTTGCAAGGAAATAGCGTTTGCAGATGTCTACGTATCGAAGCAATAGGGTTCAAATGCTTCTTAAAACGAGATATTGCATCTCATATCTATGTTTCATGATAAGATATAATATACATTGCGAAGTGTTATGCATTCCTCGTCTACGATTCAAATGAAAGTAAATGCGACACTTCCTTGCAAGGAAATAGCGTTTGCAGATGTGTACGTATCGTAGCAATAGATTTCTAATGCTTCTTAAAACGCGATATCGCATCTCATTTCTATGTTTCATGGTAAGATATAATATGATTTGCGAAGTATCATGTATTCCTCGTCTACACTTCAAATGAATGTGAATGCGACACTTCCTTGCAAGGAAATCGCGTTTGCAGATGTCTACGTATCGAAGCAATAAAGTTGAAATGCTTCTTAAAACGAGATATTGCATCTCATATCTATGTTTCATGATAAGATATAATATTCATTGCGAAGTGTTATGCATTCCTCGTCTACGATTCAAATGAATGTAAATGCGACACTTCCTTGCTAGGAAATAGCGTCTGCAGATGTTTACGTATCGAAGCAATAGAGTTCAAATGCTTCTTAAAACGAGATATTGCATCTCATATCTATGTTTCATGATAAGATATAATATTCATTGCGAAGTGTTATGCATTCCTCGTCTACGATTCAAATGAATGTAAATGCGACACTTCCTTGCAAGGAAATCGCGTTTGCATATGTCTACGTATCGAAGCAATAGGGTTCTAATGCTTCTTAAAACGCGATATAGCATCTCATTTCTATGTTTCATGGTAAGATATAATATTCATTGCGAAGTGTTATGCATTCCTCGTCTACGATTCAAATGAAAGTAAATGCGATACCTCCTTGCAAGGAAATAGCATTTGCAGATATCTACCTATCGTAGCAATAGTGTTCTAATGCTTCATAAAACGCGATATCGCATGTCATTTCTATGTATCATGGTAAGATATAATATTCATTGCGAAGTGTTATGCATTCCTCGTCTACGATTCAAATGAAAGTAAATGCGACACTTCCTTGCAAGGAAACAGCGATTGCAGATGTCTACGTATCGTAGCAATAGAGCTCTTATAATTCTTAAAACGCGATTTCGCATCTCATTTCTATGTTTCATGGTAAGGTATAATATGATTTGCGAAGTGTTATGTATTCCTCGCCTACACTTCAAGTGAATGTAAATGCGACACTTCCTTGCAAGGAAATAGCCTTTGCAGATGTCTACGTATCGTAGCAATAGAGTTCTAATGCTTCATAAAACGCGATATCGCATCTCATTTCTATGTTTCATGGTAAGATATAATATGATTTGCGAAGTGTTATGTATTCCTCGTCTACACCTCAAATGAATGTAAATGCGACACTTCCTTGCAGGGAAATGGCGTTTGCAGATGTCTACGTATCGAGGCAATAGAGTTCAAATGCTTCTTAGAACGAGATATTGCATCTCATATCTATGTTTCATGATAAGATATAATATACATTGCGAAGTGTTATGCATTCCTCGTCTACGATTCAAATGAAAGTAAATGCGACACTTCCTTGCAAGGAAATAGCGTTTGCAGATGTCTACGTATCGAAGCAATAGTGTTCAAATGCTTCTTAAAACGAGATATTGCATCTCATATCTATGTTTCATGATAAGATATAATATACATTGCGAAGTGTTATGCATTCCTCGTCTACGATTCAAATGAAAGTAAATGCGACACTTCCTTGCAAGGAAATAGCGTTTGCAGATGTGTACGTATCGTAGCAATAGATTTCTAATGCTTCTTAAAAGGCGATATCGCATCTCATTTCTATGTTTCATGGTAAGATATAATATGATTTGCGATGTGTTATGTATTCCTCGCCTACACATCAAATGAATGTAAATGCGACACTTCCTTGCAAGGATATAGCGTTTGCAGATGTCTACGTATCGAAGCAATAGAGTTTTAATGCTTCTTAAAACGCGATTTCGCATCTCATTTCTATGTTTCATGGTAAGATGTAATATGATTTGCGAAGTATCATGTATTCCTCGTCTACACTTCAAATGAATGTGAATGCGACACTTCCTTGCAAAGAAATCGCGTTTGCAGATGTCTACGTATCGAAGCAATAAAGTTGAAATGCTTCTTAAAACGAGATATTGCATCTCATATCTATGTTTCATGATAAGATATAATATTCATTGCGAAGTGTTATGCATTCCTCGTCTACGATTCAAATGAATGTAAATGCGACACTTCCTTGCTAGGAAATAGCGTCTGCAGATGTTTACGTATCGAAGCAATAGAGTTCAAATGCTTCTTAAAACGAGATATTGCATCTCATATCTATGTTTCATGATAAGATATAATATTCATTGCGAAGTGTTATGCATTCCTCGTCTACGATTCAAATGAATGTAAATGCGACACTTCCTTGCAAGGAAATCGCGTTTGCATATGTCTACGTATCGAAGCAATAGGGTTCTAAAGCTTCTTAAATCGCGATATCGCATCTCATTTCTATGTTTCATGGTAAGATATAATACGATTTGCGAAGTATCACGTATTCCCCGTCTACACTTCAAATGAATGTAAATGCGACACTTCCTTGCAAGGAAATAGCGTTTGCAGATGTTTACGTATCGTAGCAATAGAGTTCTAATGCTTCTTAAAACGCGATATCGCATCTCATTTCTATGTTTCATGGTAAGATATAATATGATTTTCGAAGTGTTATGTATTCCTCGTCTACACTTCAAATGAATGTAAATGCGACACTCGCTCGCTAGGAAATAGCGTTTGCAGATGTCTACGTATCGTAGCAATAGTGTTCTAATGCTTCATAAAACGCGATATCGCATGCCATTTCTATGTATCATGGTAAGATATAATATTCATTGCGAAGTGTTATGCATTCCTCGTCTACGATTCAAATGAAAGTAAATGCGACACTTCCTTGCAAGGAAACAGCGATTGCAGATGTCTACGTATCGTAGCAATAGAGCTCTTATAATTCTTAAAACGCGATTTCGCATCTCATTTCTATGTTTCATGGTAAGGTATAATATGATTTGCGAAGTATCACGTATTCCCCGTCTACACTTCAAATGAATGTAAATGCGACACTTCCTTGCAAGGAAATAGCGTTTGCAGATGTCTACGTATCGTAGCAATAGAGTTCTAATGCTTCTTAAAACGCGATATCGCATCTCATTTCTATGATTCATGGTAAGATATAATATGATTTGCGAAGTGTTATGTATTCCTCGTCTACACTTCAAATCAATGTAAATACGACACTTCCTTGCATGGAAATAGCGTTTACAGATGTCTACCTATCGTAGCAATAGAGTTCTAATGCTTCTTAAAACGCGATATCGCATCTCATTTCTATGTTTCATGGTAAGATATAATATTCATTGCGAAGTGTTATGCATTCCTCGTCTACGATTCAAATGAAAGTAAATGCGATACCTCCTTGCAAGGAAATAGCATTTGCAGATATCTACCTATCGTAGCAATAGTGTTCTAATGCTTCATAAAACGCGATATCGCATGTCATTTCTATGTATCATGGTAAGATATAATATTCATTGCGAAGTGTTATGCATTCCTCGTCTACGATTCAAATGAAAGTAAATGCGACACTTCGTTGCAAGGAAACAGCGATTGCAGATGTCTACGTATCGAAGCAATAGTGTTCAAATGCTTCTTAAAACGAGATATTGCATCTCATATCTATGTTTCATGATAAGATATAATATACATTGCGAAGTGTTATGCATTCCTCGTCTACGATTCAAATGAAAGTAAATGCGACACTTCCTTGCAAGGAAATAGCGTTTGCAGATGTGTACGTATCGTAGCAATAGATTTCTAATGCTTCTTAAAAGGCGATATCGCATCTCATTTCTATGTTTCATGGTAAGATATAATATGATTTGCGATGTGTTATGTATTCCTCGCCTACACATCAAATGAATGTAAATGCGACACTTCCTTGCAAGGATATAGCGTTTGCAGATGTCTACGTATCGAAGCAATAGAGTTTTAATTCTTCTTAAAACGCGATTTCGCATCTCATTTCTATGTTTCATGGTAAGATGTAATATGATTTGCGAAGTATCATGTATTCCTCGTCTACACTTCAAATGAATGTGAATGCGACACTTCCTTGCAAAGAAATCGCGTTTGCAGATGTCTACGTATCGAAGCAATAAAGTTGAAATGCTTCTTAAAACGAGATATTGCATCTCATATCTATGTTTCATGATAAGATACAATATTCATTGCGAAGTGTTATGCATTCCTCGTCTACGATTCAAATGAATGTAAATGCGACACTTCCTTGCTAGGAAATAGCGTCTGCAGATGTTTACGTATCGAAGCAATAGAGTTCAAATGCTTCTTAAAACGAGATATTGCATCTCATATCTATGTTTCATGATAAGATATAATATTCATTGCGAAGTGTTATGCATTCCTCGTCTACGATTCAAATGAATGTAAATGCGACACTTCCTTGCAAGGAAATCGCGTTTGCATATGTCTACGTATCGAAGCAATAGGGTTCTAAAGCTTCTTAAATCGCGATATCGCATCTCATTTCTATGTTTCATGGTAAGATATAATACGATTTGCGAAGTATCACGTATTCCCCGTCTACACTTCAAATGAATGTAAATGCGACACTTCCTTGCAAGGAAATAGCGTTTGCAGATGTTTACGTATCGTAGCAATAGAGTTCTAATGCTTCTTAAAACGCGATATCGCATCTCATTTCTATGTTTCATGGTAAGATATAATATGATTTTCGAAGTGTTATGTATTCCTCGTCTACACTTCAAATGAATGTAAATGCGACACTCGCTCGCTAGGAAATAGCGTTTGCAGATGTCTACGTATCGTAGCAATAGTGTTCTAATGCTTCATAAAACGCGATATCGCATGCCATTTCTATGTATCATGGTAAGATATAATATTCATTGCGAAGTGTTATGCATTCCTCGTCTACGATTCAAATGAAAGTAAATGCGACACTTCCTTGCAAGGAAACAGCGATTGCAGATGTCTACGTATCGTAGCAATAGAGCTCTTATAATTCTTAAAACGCGATTTCGCATCTCATTTCTATGTTTCATGGTAAGGTATAATATGATTTGCGAAGTATCACGTATTCCCCGTCTACACTTCAAATGAATGTAAATGCGACACTTCCTTGCAAGGAAATAGCGTTTGCAGATGTCTACGTATCGCAGCAATAGAGTTCTAATGCTTCTTAAAACGCGATATCGCATCTCATTTCTATGATTCATGGTAAGATATAATATGATTTGCGAAGTGTTATGTATTCCTCGTCTACACTTCAAATCAATGTAAATACGACACTTCCTTGCAAGGAAATAGCGTTTACAGATGTTTACCTATCGTAGCAATAGAGTTCTAATGCTTCTTAAAACGCGATATCGCATCTCATTTCTATGTTTCATGGTAAGATATAATATTCATTGCGAAGTGTTATGCATTCCTCGTCTACGATTCAAATGAAAGTAAATGGGCCACTTCCTTGCAAGGAAATAGCGTTTGCAGATGTCTACGTATCGAAGCAATAGAGTTCAAATGCTTCTTAAAACGAGATATTGCATCTCATATCTATGTTTCATGATAAGATATAATATACATTGCGAAGTGTTATGCATTCCTCGTCTACGATTCAAATGAAAGTAAATGCGACACTTCCTTGCAAGGAAATAGCGTTTGCAGATGTCTACGTATCGTAGCAATAGAGTTCTAATGCTTCTTAAAACGCGATATCGCATCTCATTTCTATGATTCATGGTAAGATATAATATGATTTGCGAAGTGTTATGTATTCCTCGTCTACACTTCAAATCAATGTAAATACGACACTTCCTTGCAAGGAAATAGCGTTTACAGATGTCTACCTATCGTAGCAATAGAGTTCTAATGCTTCTTAAAACGCGATATCGCATCTCATTTCTATGTTTCATGGTAAGATATAATATTCATTGCGAAGTGTTATGCATTCCTCGTCTACGATTCAAATGAAAGTAAATGCGATACCTCCTTGCAAGGAAATAGCATTTGCAGATATCTACCTATCGTAGCAATAGTGTTCTAATGCTTCATAAAACGCGATATCGCATGTCATTTCTATGTATCATGGTAAGATATAATATTCATTGCGAAGTGTTATGCATTCCTCGTCTACGATTCAAATGAAAGTAAATGCGACACTTCCTTGCAAGGAAACAGCGATTGCAGATGTCTACGTATCGTAGCAATAGAGCTCTTATAATTCTTAAAACGCGATTTCGCATCTCATTTCTATGTTTCATGGTAAGATACAATATGATTTGCGATGTGTTATGTATTCCTCGCCTACACATCAAATGAATGTAAATGCGACACTTCCTTGCAAGGAAATAGCCTTTGCAGATGTCTACGTATCGAAGCAATAGAGTTTTAATGCTTCTTAAAACGCGATATCGCATCTCATTTCTATGTTTCATGGTAAGATGTAATATGATTTGCGAAGTATCATGTATTCCTCGTCTACACTTCAAATGAATGTGAATGCGACACTTCCTTGCAAAGAAATCGCGTTTGCAGATGTCTACGTATCGAAGCAATAAAGTTGAAATGCTTCTTAAAACGAGATATTGCATCTCATATCTATGTTTCATGATAAGATATAATATTCATTGCGAAGTGTTATGCATTCCTCGTCTACGATTCAAATGAATGTAAATGCGACACTTCCTTGCTAGGAAATAGCGTCTGTAGATGTTTACGTATCGAAGCAATAGAGTTCAAATGCTTCTTAAAACGAGATATTGCATCTCATATCTATGTTTCATGATAAGATATAATATTCATTGCGAAGTGTTATGCATTCCTCGTCTACGATTCAAATGAATGTAAATGCGACACTTTCTTGCAAGGAAATCGCGTTTGCATATGTCTACGTATCGAAGCAATAGGGTTCTAAAGCTTCTTAAATCGCGATATCGCATCTCATTTCTATGTTTCATGGTAAGATATAATACGATTTGCGAAGTATCACGTATTCCCCGTCTACACTTCAAATGAATGTAAATGCGACACTTCCTTGCAAGGAAATAGCGTTTGCAGATGTTTACGTATCGTAGCAATAGAGTTCTAATGCTTCTTAAAACGCGATATCGCATCTCATTTCTATGTTTCATGGTAAGATATAATATGATTTGCGAAGTGTTATGTATTACTCGTCCACACCTCAAATGAATGTAAATGCGACACTTCCTTGCAGGGAAATAGCGTTTGCAGATGTCTACGTATCGAAGCAATAGAGTTCAAATGCTTCTTAAAACGAGATATTGCATCTCATATCTATGTTTCATGATAAGATATAATATTCATTGCGAAGTGTTATGCATTCCTCGTCCACACATCAAATGAATGTAAATGCGACACTTCCTTGCAAGGAAATAGCGTTTGCAGATGTCTACGTATCGTAGCAATGGATTTCTGATGCTTCTTAGACCGCGATATCGCATCTCATTTCTATGTTTCATGGTAAGATATAATATGATTTGCGAAGTGTCATGTATTCCTCGTCTACACTTCAAATGAATGTAAATGCGACACTCGCTCGCTAGGAAATAGCGTTTGCAGATATCTAGGTATCGTAGTAATAGATTTCTAATGCTTCTTAAAACGAGATATTGCATCTCATATCTATGTTTCATGATAAGATATAATATTCATTGCGAAGTGTTATGTATTCCTCGTCTACACTTCAAATGAATGTGAATGCGATACTTCCTCGCTAGGAAATAGCGTTTGCAGATGTCTACGTATCGTAGCAATGGCTTTCTAATGCTTCCTAAAACGCGATATCGCATCTCATTTCTATGTTTCATGGTAAGATATAACATGATTTGCGAAGTGTCATGTATTCCTCGTCTACACTTCAAATGAATGTGAATGCGATACTTCCCCACTAGGAAATAGCGTTTGCAGATGTCTACGTATCGTAGCAATAGCTTTCCAATGCTTCTTAAAACGCGATATCGCATCTCATTCTACGTTTCATGGTAAGATATAAGATGATTTGCCAAGTGTCATGTATTCCTCGTCCACGCATCAAATGAATGTAAATGCGACACTTCCTTGCGAGGAAATAGCGCTTGCAGATGTCTACGTATCGTAGCAATGGATTTCTGATGCGTCTTAGAACGCGATATCGCATCTCATTTCTATGTTTCATGGTAAGATATAATATGATTTGCGAAGTGTCATGTATTCCTCGTCTACACTTCAAATGAATGTAAATGCTACACATACTTGCAAGGAAATAGCGTTTGCAGATGTCTACGTATCGAAGCAATAGTGTTCCAATGCTTCTTAAAACGCGATATCGCATGTCATTTCTATGTTTCATGGTAAGATATAATATGATTTGCGAAGTATCATGTATTCCTCGTCTACACTTCAAATGAATGTAAATGCGACACTTCCTTGCTAGGAAATAGCGTCTGCAGATGTCTAAGTATCGTAGCAATAGAGTTCTAATGCTTCTTAAAACGCGATATCGCATCTCATTTCTATGTTTCATGGTAAGATATAATATGATTTGCGAAGTGTTATGTATTCTTCGTCTACACTTCAAATGAATGTGAATGCGACACTTCCTTGCAAGGAAATAGCGTTTGCAGATGTCTACGTATCGAAGCAATAAAGTTGAAATGCTTCTTAAAACGAGATATTGCATCTCATATCTACGTTTCATGATAAGATATAATATTCATTGCGAAGTGTTATGCATTCCTCGTCTACGATTCAAATGAATGTAAATGCGACACTTCCTTGCTAGGAAATAGCGTCTGCAGATGTTTACGTTTCGAAGCAATAGAGTTCAAATGCTTCTTAAAACGAGATATTGCATCTCATATCTATGTTTCATGATAAGATATAATATTCATTGCGAAGTGTTATGCATTCCTCGTCTACGATTCAAATGAATGTAAATGCGACACTTCCTAGCAAGGAAATCGCGTTTGCAGATGTCTACGTATCGAAGCAATAGTGTTCTAAAGCTTCTTAAATCGCGATATCGCATCTCATTTCTATGTTTCATGGTAAGATATAATATGATTTGCGAAGCATCACGTATTCCCCGTCTACACTTGAAATGAATGTAAATACGACACTTCCTTGCAAGGAAATAGCGTTTGCAGATGTCTACGTATCGTAGCAATAGAGTTCTAATGCTTCTTAAAACGCGATATCGCATCTCATTTCCATGTTTCATGGTAAGATATAATATGATTTGCGAAGTGTTATGTATTCCTCGTCTACACTTCAAATGAATGTAAATGCGACACTCGCTCGCTAGGAAATAGCGTTTGCAGATGTCTACGTATCGTAGCAATAGAGTTCTAATGCTTCTTAAAACGCGATATCGCATCTCCTTTCTATGTTTCATGGTAAGATATAATATGATTTGCGAAGTGTTATGTATTCCTCGTCTACGCTTCAAATGAATGTAAATGCGACACTTCCTTGCAAGGAAATAGCGTTTGCAGATGTCTACGTATCGAAGCAATAGTGTTCAAATGCTTCTTAAAACGCGATATCGCATCTCATTTCTATGTTTCATGGTAAGATATAACATGATTTGCGAAGTGTTATGTATACCTCGTCTACACTTCAAATGAATGTGAATGCGATACTTCCTCGCTAGGAAATAGCGTTTGCAGATGTCTACGTATCGTAGCAATAGATTTCTAATGCTTCTTAAAACGGCGATATCGCATCTCATTTCTATGTTTCATGGTAAGATATAATATGATTTGCGAAGTGTTATGTATTCCTCGTCTACACTTCAAATGAATGTAAATGCGACACTTCCTTGCAAGGAAATAGCAATTGCAGATATCTACCTATCGTAGCATTAGAGTTCCAATGCTTCTTAAAACGCGATATCGCATCTCATTTCTATGTTTCATGGTAAGATGTAATATGATTTGCGAAGTGTTATGTATTCCTCGTCTACACTTCAAATGAATGTAAATGCGACGCTTCCTTGCATGGAAATAGCGTTTGCAGATGTCTACGTATCGAAGCAATAGAGTTCAAATGCTTCTTAAAACGAGATACTGCATCTCATATCTATGTTTCATGATAAGATATAATATTCATTGCGAAGTGTTATGCATTCCTCGCCTACGATTCAAATGAATGTAAATGCGACACTTCCTTGCAAGGAAATAGCGTTTGCAGATGTCTACGTATCGTAGCAATAGAGTTCTTATGATTCTTAAAACGCGATATCGCATCTCATTTCTATGTTTCATGGTAAGGTATAATATGATTTGCGAAGTGTAATGTATTCCTCGTCTACACTTCAAATGAATGTGAATGCGATACTTCCTCGCTAGGAAATAGCGTTTGCAGATGTCTACGTATCGTAGCAATAGCTTTCTAATGCTTCTTAAAACGCGATATCGCATCTCATTTCTATGTTTCATGGTAAGATATAACATGATTTGCGAAGTGTCATGTATTCCTCGTCTACACTTCAAATGAATGTGAATGCGATACTTCCCCACTAGGACATAGCGTTTGCAGATGTCTACGTATCGTAGCAATAGCTTTCTAATGCTTCTTAAAACGCGATATCGCATCTCATTTCTATGTTTCATGGTAAGGTATAATATGATTTGCGAAGTGTAATGTATTCCTCGTCTACACTTCAAATGAATGTAAATGCGACACTTCCTTGTTAGGAAATAGCGTCTGCAGATGTCTGGGTATCGTAGCAATAGAGTTCTAATGCTTCTTAAAACGCGATATCGCATCTCATTTCTACGTTTCATGGTAAGATGTATTATGATTTGCGAAGTGTTATGCATTCCTCGTCTACGATTCAAATGAATGTAAATGCGACACTTCCTTGCAAGGAAATAGCGTTTGCAGATGTCTACGTATCGTAGCAATAGAGTTCTTATGATTCTTAAAAGGCGATATCGCATCTCATTTCTATGTTTCATGGTAAGGAATAATATGATTTGCGAAGTGTTATGTATTCCTCGTCTACACTTAAAATGAATGTGAATGCGACACTTCCTCGCTAGGAAATAGCGTTAGCAGATGTCTACGTATCGTAGCAATAGCTTTCTAATGCTTCTTAAAACTCGATATCGCATCTCATTTCTATGTTTCATGGTAAGATATAATATGATTTGCGAAGTGTTATGTATTCCTCGTCTACGCCTCAAATGAATGTAAATGCGACACTTCCTTGCATGGAAATAGCGTTTGCAGATGTCTACGTATCGTAACAATACAGTTCTTATGATTCTTGAAACGCGATATCGCATCTCATTTCTATGTTTCATGGTAAGATATAATATGATTTGCGAAGTGTTATGTTTTCCTCGTCTACACTTCAAATGAATGTAAATACGACACTTCCTTGCAAGGAAATAGCGTTTGCAAATATCTGCCTATCGTAGCAATAGTGTTCTAATGCTTCTTAAAACGCGATATCGTATCTCATTTCTATGTTTCATGGTAAGATGTAATATGATTCGCGAAGTGTTATGTATTCCACGTTTACACTTCAAATGAATGTAAATGCGACGCTTCCTTGCAAGGAAATAGCGTTTGCAGACGTCTACGTATCGAAGCAATAGAGTTCAAATGCTTCTTAAAACGAGATACTGCATCTCATATCTATGTTTCATGATAAGATATAATATTCATTGCGAAGTGTTATGCATTCCTCGGCTACGATTCAAATGAATGTAAATGCGACACTTCCTTGCAAGGAAATAGCGTTTGCAGATGTCTACGTATCGTAGCAATAGAGTTCTTATGATTCTTAAAACGCGATATCGCATCTCATTTCTATGTTTCATGGTAAGGTATAATATGATTTGCGAAGTGTAATGTATTCCTCGTCTACACTTCAAATGAATGTGAATGCGATACTTCCTCGCTAGGAAATAGCGTTTGCAGATGTCTACGTATCGTAGCAATAGCTTTCTAATGCTTCTTAAAACGCGATATCGCATCTCATTTCTATGTTTCATGGTAAGATATAACATGATTTGCGAAGTGTCATGTATTCCTCGTCTACACTTCAAATGAAGGTAAATGCGACACTTCCTTGCAAGGAAATAGCGTTTGCAGATGTCTACGTATCGAAGCAATAGAGTTCAAATGCTTCTTAAAACGCGATATCGCATCTCATTTCTATGTTTCATGGTAAGATATAATATGATTTGCGAGGTGTTATGCATTCCTCGTCTACGATTCAAATGAACGTAAATGCGACACTTCCTTCCAAGGAAATAGCGTTTGCAGATGTCTAGGTATCGTAGCAATAGAGTTCTAATTATTCTTAAAACGCGATATCGCATCTCATTTCTATGTTTCATGGTAAGATATAATATGATTTGCGAAGTATCATGTATTCCTCGTCTACACTTCAAATGAATTTAAATGCGACACTTTCTTGCAAGGAAATAGCGTTTGCAGATGTCTACCTATCGTAGCAATAGAGTTCTAATGCTTCTTAAAACGCGATATCGTATCTCATTTCTATGTTTCATGGTAAGATATAATATTCATTGCGAAGTGTTATGCATTCCTCGTCTACGATTCAAACGAAAGTAAATGCGATACTTCCTTGCAAGGAAATAGCATTTGCAGATGTCTACCTATCGTAGCAATAGTGTTCTAATGCTTCTTAAAACGCGATATCGCATCTCATTTCTATGTATCATGGTAAGATATAATATTCATTGCGAAGTGTTATGCATTCCTCGTCTACACTTCAAATGAATGTAAATGCGACACTTCCTTGCAAGGAAATAGCGTTTGCAGATGTCCACGTATCGTAGCAATAGAGTTCTAATGCTTCTTAAAACGCGATATCGCATCTCATTTCTATGTTACATGGTAAGATATAATATGATTTGCGAAGTATCACTTATTCCCCGTCTACACTTCAAATGAATGTAAATGCGACACTTCCTTGCAAGGAAATAGCGTTTGCAGATGTCTACGTATCGAAGCAATAGAGTTCAAATGCTTCTTAAAACGAGATATTGCATCTCATATCTATGTTTCATGATAAGATATAATATACATTGCGAAGTGTTATGCATTCCTCGTCTACGATTCAAATGAAAGTAAATGCGACACTTCCTTGCAAGGAAATAGCGTTTGCTGATGTCTACGTATCGCAGCAATAGATTTCTAATGCTTCTTAAAACGCGATATCGCATCTCATTTCTATGTCTCATGGTAAGATATAATATGATTTGCGAAGTGTTATGTATTCCTCGTCTACACCTCAAATGAATGTAAATGCGACACTTCCTTGCAGGGAAATAGCGTTTGCAGATGTCTACGTAACGAAGCAATAGAGTTCAAATGCTTCTTAAAACGAGATATTGCATCTCATATCTATGTTTCATGATAAGATATAATATTCATTGCGAAGTGTTATGCTTTCCTCGTCCACACATCAAATGAATGTAAATGCGACACTTCCTTGCAAGGAAAGAGCGTTTGCAAATGTCTACGTATCGTAGCAATAGAGTTCTAATGCTTCTTAAAACGCGATATCGCATCTCATTTATATGTTTCATGGTAAGATATAATATGATTTGCGAAGTGTTATGCATTCCTCGTCTACGATTCAAATGAACGTAAATGCGACACTTCCTTCCAAGGAAATAGCGTTTGCAGATGTCTACGTATCGTAACAATAGAATACTTATGATTCTTAAAACGCGATATCGCATCTCATTTCTATGATTCATGGTAAGATATAATATGATTTGCGAAGTGTTATGTATTCCTCGTCTACACTTCAAATCAATGTAAATACGACACTTCCTTGCAAGGAAGTTGCGTTTGCAGATGTCTACCTGTCGTAGCAATAGAGTTGTAATGCTTCTTAATACGCGATATCGCATCTCCTTTTTATGTCTCATGATAAGATATAATATTCATTGCGGATTGTCATGTATTCTCGTCTACACTTCAAAAGAATGTAAAGGCGACACTTCCTTGCAAGGAAATAGCGTTTGCAGATGTCTACGTATCGAAGCAATAGAGTTCTAATGCTTCTTAAAACGCGATATCGCATCTCATTTCTATGTTTCATGGTAAGATATAATATGATTTGCGAAGTGTTATGTATTCCTCGTCTACACTTCAAATGAATGTAAATGCGACACTTCCTTGCAAGGAAGTGGCGTTTGCAGATGTCTACGTATCGTAGCAATGGATTTCTGATGCTTCTTAGAACGCGATATCGCACCTCATTTCTATGTTTCATGGTAAGATATAATATGATTTGCGAAGTGTTATGTATTCCTCGTCTACACTTCAAATGAATGTGAATGCGACACTTCCTTGCAAGGAAATAGCGTTTGCAGATGTCTACGTATCGAAGCAATAGAGTTGAAATGCTTCTTAAAACGAGATATTGCATCTCATATCTATGTTTCATGATAAGATATAATATTCATTGCGAAGTGTTATGTATTCCTCGTCTGCACATCAAATGAATGTAAATGCGACACTTCCTTGCAAGGAAATAGCGTTTGCAGATGTCTACGTATCGAAGCAATAGAGTTGAAATGCTTCTTAAAACGAGATATTGCATCTCATATCTATGTTTCATGATAAGATATAATATTCATTGCGAAGTGTTATGTATTCCTCGTCTACACATCAAATGAATGTAAATGCGACACTTCCTTGCAAGGAAATAGCGTTTGCAGATGTCTACGTATCACAGCAATAGAGTTCTTGTGATTCTTAGAACGCGATATCGCATCTCATTTCTATGTTTCATGGTAAGATATAATATGATTTGCGAAGTATCACTTATTCCCCGTCTACACTTCAAATGAATGTAAATGCGACACTTCCTTGCAAGGAAATAGCGTTTGCAGATGTCTACGTATCGAAGCAATAGAGTTCAAATGCTTCTTAAAACGAGATATTGCATCTCATATCTATGTTTCATGATAAGATATAATATACATTGCGAAGTGTTATGCATTCCTCGTCTACGATTCAAATGAAAGTAAATGCGACACTTCCTTGCAAGGAAATAGCGTTTGCTGATGTCTACGTATCGCAGCAATAGGTTTCTAATGCTTCTTAAAACGCGATATCGCATCTCATTTCTATGTCTCATGGTAAGATATAATATGATTTGCGAAGTGTTATGTATTCCTCGTCTACACCTCAAATGAATGTAAATGCGACACTTCCTTGCAAGGAAATAGCGTTTGCAGATGTCTACGTATCGAAGCAATAGAGTTGAAATGCTTCTTAAAACGAGATATTGCATCTCATATCTATGTTTCATGATAAGATATAATATTCATTGCGAAGTGTTATGTATTCCTCGTCTACACATCAAATGAATGTAAATGCGACACTTCCTTGCAAGGAAATAGCGTTTGCAGATGTCTACGTATCACAGCAATAGAGTTCTTGTGATTCTTAGAACGCGATATCGCATCTCATTTCTATGTTTCATGGTAAGATATAATATGATTTGCGAAGTGCCATCTATTCCTCGTCTACACTTCAAATGAATGTAAATGCGACACTTCCTTGCAAGGAAATAGCGTTTGCAGATGTCTACGTATCGTAGGGATAGAGTTCTAATGCTTCTTAAAACGCGATATCGCATCTCATTTCTATGTATCATGGTAAGATATAATATGATTTGCGAAGTGTCATGTATTCCTCGTCTACACTTCAAGTGAATGTGAATGCGACACTTCCTCGCTAGGAAAAAGCGTTTGCAGATGTCTACGTGTCGCAGCAATAGATTTCCAATGCTTCTCAAAACGCGATATCGCATCTGATTTCTATATTTCATGGTAAGATATAATATGATTTGCGAAGTGTTATGTATTCCTCTTCTACACTTCAAATGAATGTAAATGCGACACTTCCTTGCAAGGAAATAGCGTTTGGAGATGTCTACGTATCGAAGCAATAGTGTTCAAATGCTTCTTAAAACAAGATATCGCAACTCATTTCTATGTTTCATGATAAGATGTAATATTCATTGCGAAGTGTTATGTATTCCTCGTGTACACTTCAAATGAATGTGAATGCGACACTTCCTCGCTAGGAAATAGCGTCTGCAGATGTCTAGGTATCGTAGCAATAGAGATCTAATGCTTCATAAAACGCGATATCGCTTCTCATTTCTATGTTTCATGGTAAGATATAACATGATTTGCGAAGTGTTATGTATTCCTCGTCTACACATCAAATGAATGTAAATGCGACACTTCCTCGCTAGGAAATAGCGTCTGCAGATGTCTAGATATCGTAGCAATAGAGTTCTAATGCTTCTTAAAACGCGATATCGCATCTCATTTCTATGTTTCATGGTCAGATATAATATGATTTGCGAAGTGTCATGTATTCCTCGTCTGCATTCCAAATGAATGCGAATGCGACATTTCCTTGCAAGGAAATAGCGTTTGCAGATGTCTACGTATCGTAGCAATAGAGTTCAAATGCTTCTTAAAACGAGATATTGCATCTCATATCTATGTTTCATGATAAGATATAATATTCATTGCGAAGTGTTATGCATTCCCCGTCTACGATTCAATTGAATGTAAGTGCGACACTTCCTTGCAAGGAAATAGCGTTTGCAGATGTTTACGTATCACAGCAATAGAGTTCTTGTGATTCTTAGAACGCGATATCGCATCACATTTCTATGTTTCATGGTAAGATATAATATGATTTGCGAAGTGTCATATATTCCTCGACTACACTTCAAATGAATGTAAATGCGACACTTCCTTGCAAGGAAATAGCGTTTGCAGATGTCTACGTATCGTAGGGATAGAGTTCTAATGCTTCTTAAAACGCGATATCGCATCTCATTTCTATGTATCATGGTAAGATATAATATGATTTGCGAAGTGTCATGTATTCCTCGTCTACACTTCAAGTGAATGTGAATGCGACACTTCCTCGCTAGGAAATAGCGTTTGCAGATGTCTACGTGTCGTAGCAATAGATTTCCAATGCTTCTCAAAACGCGATATCGCATCTGATTTCTATATTTCATGGTAAGATATAATATGATTTGCGAAGTGTTATGTATTCCTCTTCTACACTTCAAATGAATGTAAATGCGACACTTCCTTGCAAGGAAATAGCGTTTGCAGATGTCTACGTATCGAAGCAATAGCGTTCAAATGCTTCTTAAAACAAGATATCGCAACTCATTTCTATGTTTCATGATAAGATGTAATATACATTGCGAAGTGTTATGTATTCCTCGTCTACACTTCAAATGAATGTGAATGCGACACTTCCTCGCTAGGAAATAGCGTCTGCAGATGTCTAGGTATCGTAGCAATAGAGATCTAATGCTTCATAAAACGCGATATCGCTTCTCATTTCTATGTTTCATGGTAAGATATAACATGATTTGCGAAGTGTTATGTATTCCTCGTCTACACATCAAATGAATGTAAATGCTACACTTCCTCGCTAGGAAATAGCGTCTGCAGATGTCTAGATATCGTAGCAATAGTGTTCTAATGCTTCTTAAAACGCGATATCGCATCTCATTTCTATGTTTCATGGTAAGATATAATATGATTTGCGAAGTGCCATGTATTCCTCGTCTGCATTCCAAATGAATGCGAATGCGACATTTCCTTGCAAGGAAATAGCGTTTGCAGATGTCTACGTATCGTAGCAATGGATTTCTAATGCTTCTTAAAACGCGATATCGCATCTCATTTCTATGTTTCATGGTAAGATATAGTATGATTTGCGAAGTGTCATCTATTCCTCGTCTACACTTCAAATGAATGTAAATGCGACACTTCCTTGCAAGGAAATAGCGTTTGCAGATGTCTACGTATCGTAGCAATAGAGTTCTTATGATTCTTAAAACGCGATATCGCATCTCATTTCTGTGTTTCATGCTAAGATATAATAAGATTTGCGAAGTGTCATGTATTCCTCGTCTACACTTCAAATGAATGTGATTGCGACACTTCCTCGCTAGGAAATAGCGTTTGCAGATGTCTAGGTATCGTAGCAATAGAGTTCTAATGCTTCTTAAAACGCGAAATCGCATCTCATTTCTATGTTTCATGGTAAGATATAATATGATTTGCGAAGTGTAGTGTATTCCTCGGCTAAACTTCAAATGAATGTAAACTCGACACTACCTTGCTAGGAAATAACGTCTGCAGATGTCTAGGTATCGTAGCAATAGAGTTCTAGTGCTTCTTAAAACGCGATATCGCATCTCATTTCTATGTTTCATGGTAAAATATAATATGATTTGCGAAGTGTTATGTATTCCTCGTCTACACTTCAAATGAATGTAAATGAGACACTTCCTTGCTAGGAAATAGCGTTTGCAGATGTCTACGTATCGTAGCAATAGAGATCTTATGATTCTTAAAACGCGATATCGCATCTCATTTCTATGTTTCATGGTAAGATATAATATGATTTGCGAAGTGTCATCTATTCCTCGTCTACACTTCAAATGAATGTAAATGCGACACTTCCTTGCAAGGAAATAGCGTTTGCAGATGTCCACGTATCGTAGGGATAGAGTTCTAATGCTTCTTAAAACGCGATATCGCATCTCATTTCTATGTTTCAAGGTAAGATATAATATGATTTGCGAAGTATCATGTATTCCTCGTCTACACTTCAAATGAATGTAAATGCAACACTTCCTCGCTAGGAAATAGCGTTTGCAGATGTCTACGTATCGTAGCAATAGATTTCTAATGCCTCTTAAAACAAGATATCGCAACTCATTTCTATGTTTCATGATAAGATGTAATATTCATTGCGAAGTGTTATGTATTCCTCGCCTACACTTCAAATGAATGTAAATGCGACACTTCCTTGCTAGGAAATAGCGTTTGCAGATGTCTACGTATTGAAGCAATAGAGTTCAAATGCTTCTTAAAACGAGATATTGCATCTCATATCTATGTTTCATGATAAGATATAATATTCATTGCGAAGTGTTATGCATTTCTCGTCTACGATTCAAATGAATGTAAATGCGACACTTCCTTGCAAGGAAATAGCGTTTGCAGATGTATTGGTATCCTAGCAATAGAGTTCTAGTGCTTCTCAAAACGCGATGTCGCATTTCATTTCTATGTTTCGTGATAAGATATAATATTCATTGTGGAGTGTTATGTATACCTCGCATTCACTTCAAAAGAATGTAATTGCGACACTTCCCTGCTAGGAAGTGGAGTTTGCTTATGTCTACGTATCCAAGCAATAGGTTTCTAATGCTTCTCAAAACACGATGTCGCATCTCATTTCTATGTTTCATTATCAGATATAATATTCATTGCGAAGTGTCATGTATACCTCGTGCTCACTTCAAAAGGTTGTAAATGCGACACTTCCTTGCTAGGAAATAGCGTTTCCAGATGACTACGTGTCGAAACAATAGAGATCCAGTGATTCTTAAAACGCGATATCATATCTCACTTCTATGTTTCATTATAAGATATATTATTCATTACGGAGTGTTATGTATATCTTGTATTCACGTCAAAAGAATGTAAATGCAACCCTTCCATGCTAGGAAATAACACTTGCAGATGTCTACGTATCGTAGCAATAGAGTTCTAATGCTTCTGAAAATGAGAAGTCGCATCTCATTTCTATGTTTCTTGATTAGGTATAATATTCATTGCGAAGTGTCATTTATACCTCGTACTCACTTCAAAAGGTTGTAAATCCGGCACTTCCTTGATAGGAAATAGCGTTTCCAGATGACTACGTGTCGAAACAATAGAGATCCAATGATTCTTAAAACGCGATATCACATCTCACTTCTATGTTTAATTAAAAGATATATTATTCGTTATGGAGTGTTATGTATACCTCGTATTCACGTCACAAGAATGTGAATGCGACCCTTCCACGCTAGGAAATATTGTTTGCAGATGTCTACGTATCGTAGCAATAGCGTTCTAGTGCTTCTTAAATCGCGATATCACATCCCACTTCTATGTTTCGAGATAAGATATAATGTTCATTGCGAAGTGTCATGTACATCTCGTTTTCTCTTCAAAAGAATGTAAATGCGAAACTTCCATGCTAGGAAATAGCGTTTGCAGATGTATACGTATCGTAGCAATAGAGTTCTAATGCTTCTTAACACGCCATATCGCATCTCACTTCTATGTTTCATGATAAGATATAATATTCATTGCGAAGTGTCATGTATACGTCGATTTCACTTCACAAGAATGTAAATGTGACACTTCCTTGCTAGGAAATATAGTTTGCAGATGTCTGCGTATCGCAGCAATAGAGAAAGTAATACTTCTTAAAACGAGATGTGGCATTTCATTTCTATGTTTCGTAATAAGATGTAATATTCATTGTGGAGTGTTATGTATACCTCGTACTCAGTTCAAAAGGATGTAAGTGCGACACATCCTTGCTAGGAAATAACGTTTGCAGATGTCTACGCATCGTAGCAATAGAGTTCTGGTGCTTCTTAAATCGCGATATAGCATCCCACTTCTATGTTTCCAGATAAGGTATAATATTCATTGCGGAGTGTCATGTATTTACTTCAAAAGAATGTAAATGCGACACTTTCTTGCTAGGAAATATTGTTTGCAGATGTCTACGTATCGTAGCAATAGAGCTCTAATGCTTCTCAAAACGCGATATCGCAACTCATTCCTATGTTTCATGGTAAGATATAATATTCATTGCGAAGTGTCATGAATATCTCGTATTCACTTCAAAAGAATGTAAATGCGAAGCTTCCATGCTTGGAGATAGCGTTTGCAGATATCTACGTATCGTAACAATAGAGTTTTAATGCTTCTCAAAACGCGACATCGCATCTCATTCCTATGTTTCATGATAAGATATAACACTCATTGCAAAGTGTCATGTATATCTCTTATTCACTTCAAAGGAATGTAAATGCGACACTTCCATGCTAGGAAATAGCGTTTGCAGATGTCTACGTATCATAGCAATAGTGTTCTAATGCTTCCTAGAACGCGATATCGCATCTCACTTCCATGTTTCATGATAAAATATAATATTCATTGCGAAGTGTCATGTATACCTCGATTTCACTACACAAGAATGTAAATGCGACACTTCCTGGCAAGGAAATATTGTTTGCAGATGTCTACGTATCGTAGCAATAGAGTTCTAATGCTTCTTAAAACGAGAAGTCGTATTTCATTTCTATGCTTCGTAATAAGATATAATATTCATTGTCGAATGTTATGTATACCTCGTATACACTTCAAAAGAATGTAAATGCAACACATCCTTGCTAGGAAATAACGTTTGCAGATATGTACGTATATTAGCAATAGAGTTCTAATGCTTCTCAAAACGCGATATAGCATCTCATTCCTATGTTTCATTATAAGATATAATGCTCATTGCGAAGTGTCATGTATACCTAGTATTCACTTCAAAGGAATGTAAATGCGACACTTCCATGCTAGGAAATAGCGTTTGCAGATGTCTACGTATCGAAGCAGTAGTGTTCTAATGCTTCTCAAAACGCGATATCGCAACTTATTCCTATGTTTCATGATGAGATATAATATTGATTTCGATGTTTCATGTATATCTCGTATTCACTTCAAAAGAATGTAAATGCGAAACTCCCATGCTATAAAATAGCGTTTGCAGATGTCTACGTATCGTAGCAATAGAGTTCTAATGCTTCTCAAAACGCGATATCGCAACTCATTCCTATGTTTCATGATAAGATATAATATTCATTGCGAAGTGTCATGTACATCTCGTTTTCACTTCAAAAGAATGTAAATGCGAAACTTCCATGCCAGGAAATAGCGTTTGCAGATGTCTACGTATCGTAGCAATAGAGTTCTAATGCTTCATAAAACGCCATATCGCATCTCACTTCTATGTTTCATGATAAGATATAATATTCATTGCGAAGTGTCATGTATACTTCGTATTCACTTCAAAAGAATGTAAGTGGGACACTTCCATGCTAGGGAATAGCGTTTGCAGATGTCTACGTATCGTAGCAATGGAGTTCTAATGCTTCCTAAAACGCGATATCGCATCCCACTTCTATGATTCATGATAAGATATAATATTGATTCCGATGTTTCATGTGTATCTCGTATTCACTCCAAAAGAATGTAAATGCGACACTTCCATGCTAGGAAATAGCGTTTGCAGATGTCTACGTATCGTAGCAATAGTGTTCTAATTCTTCTTAGAACGCGATATCGCATCTCACTTCTATGTTTCATGATAAAATATAATATTCATTGCGAAGTGTCATGTATACCTCGATTTCACTACACAAGAATGTAAATGCGACACTTCCTGGCAAGGAAATATTGTTTGCAGATGTCTACGTGTCGTAGCAATAGAGTTCTAATGCTTCTTAAAACGAGATGTCGTATTTCATTTCTATGTTTCGTAATAAGATATAATATCCATTGTCGAATGTTATGTATACCTCGAGTTCACTTCAGAAGGATGTAAGTGCGACACTTCCTTGCTAGGAAATAACGTTTGCAGATGTCTACGCATCATAGCAATAGAGTTCTAGTGCTTCTTAAATAGCGATATAACATCTCACTTCTATGTTTCCAGATAAGGTACAATATTCATTGCGAAGTGTCATGTATACCTCGTATTCACTTCAAGAGAATGTAAATGCGGCACTTTCTTGCTAGGAAATATTGTTTGCAGATGTCTACGTGTCGTAGCAATAGAGTTCTAATGCTTCTTAAAACGAGATGTCGTATTTCATTTCTATGTTTCGTAATAAGATATAATATTCATTGTCGAATGTTATGTATACCTCGAGTTCACTTCAAAAGGATGTAAGTGCGACACTTCCTTGCTAGGAAATAACGTTTGCAGATGTCTACGCATCATAGCAATATAGTTCTAGTGCTTCTTAAATAGCGATATAACATCTCACTTCTATGTTTCCAGATAAGGTACAATATTCATTGCGAAGTGTCATGTATACCTCGTATTCAATTCAAAAGAATGTAAATGCGACACTTCCATGCTAGGAAATAGCGTTTGCAGATGTCTACGTATCGAAGCAACAGTGTTCTAATGCTTCTCAAATCGCGATATCGCAACTTATTCCTATGTTTCATGATAAGATATAATATTGATTCCGATGTTTCATGTATATCTCGTATTCACTTCAAAAGAATGTAAATGCGAAACTTCCATGCTATAAAATAGCGTTTTCAGATGTCTACGTATCGTAGCAATAGGGTTCTAATGCCTCTTAAAACGCCATATCGCATCTTACTTCTACGTTTCAAGATAAGATATAATATCCATTGCGAAGTGTCATGTATACGTCGTATTCACTTCAAAGGAATGTAAATGCGACACTTCCTTGCTAGGAAATAGCGTTGCAGATGTTTACGTATCGGAGCAATAGAGTTCTAATGCATCTTAAGTCGCGATATCTCACCTCATGTCTATGTTTGATGATAAGATATGATATTCAAAGCGAAGTGTCATGTGTGCCTCGTATTCACTTGAAAAGAATGTAAATGCGACACTTCTGTGCTAGGAAATAGCGTCTCCAGATATCGACGAATCGTAGCAATAGATTTCCAATGCCTCTTAAAAAGCGATATCGCATCTCATTTCTACGTTTCATGATAAGATATAATATTCATTACAAAGCGTCATGTATACCTCGTATTCACTTCATGTGAATGTAAATGCGACACCTCCTTGCTAGGAAATAACGTTGGTAGATGTCTACGTATCGAAGCAATAGAGTTCTAATGCTCCTTATAATGCGATATCGCAACTGATTTCTATGTTCCATGATGAGATATAATATTCATTGCGAAGTGTCCTGTGTACACCGTATTCACTGCAAATGAATGTAAATGCGACACTTTCTTGCTAGGAAGTAGCGTTTGCAGATGTCTACGTACCGAAGCAATAGTGTTCTAATGCATCTTAAATCGCGATATCCCCTCACGTTTCTATGTTTCATGATAAGATATAATATTCATTGTGCAGTGTTATGTTAGCCTCGAACTCATTTCAGAAGAATGTAAATGCGACACATCCTTGCTAGGTAATAGCGTTTGCAGATGTCTACGTATCGCAGCAATAATTTTCTAATGGTTCTCAAAACGCGATATCGCATCTCGATTCTATGATTCATGATAAGATATAATATTCATTGCGAAGTGTCATGTGTACCTCGTATTCACTTCAAATGAATGCAAATGCAACACTTCCTTGCTATTAATTAGCGTTTGCAGATGTCTACGTATCCAAGCAATAGAGTTTTAATGCTTCTTAAAACGCGATATCGCATATATTTTCTATGTTTCATGATAAGATATAATCTTCATTGCGAAGTGTCACTCATACCTCGTATTCACTTGAAATGAATGTAAATGCGACACATCCTTGACAGGAAATAGCGCTTGCAGATGTCAACCTATCGAGGCAATAGGAATCCATTGCATCTTCAAACGCGATATCGCATCTCATTTCTATGTTTCATGATAAGATATAACATCCATTGCGAAGGGTCACTTATACCTCGTATTTACTTCAAAAGAATGTAAATGCGACATTCTCTTGCTAGGAAATATTGTTTGCAGATGTCTACGTACCGTAGTAATAGAGCTCCAATGCTTCTCAAAACGCGATATCGC
Source organism: Xylocopa sonorina (assembly GCF_050948175.1). Classification (NCBI taxonomy): domain Eukaryota; kingdom Metazoa; phylum Arthropoda; class Insecta; order Hymenoptera; family Apidae; genus Xylocopa; species Xylocopa sonorina. Next base: position 118,317 of record NW_027490543.1, read on the forward strand.
AACTCATTCCTATGTTTCATGGTAAGATGTAATATTCATTGCGAAGTGTCATGTATACCTCGATTTCATTCCACAATAATGTAAATGCGACACTTCCACGCTAGGAAATAGCGTTTGCAGATGTCTATGTGTCGTAGCATTAGAGTTCTAATGCTTCTTAAAACGCCATATCGCATCTCACTTCTATGTATCATGATAAGATATGATATTCATTGCGAAGTGTCATGTATATCTCGTATTCACATCAAAAGAATGTAAATGCGACACTTTCTTGCTAGGAAATATTGTTTGCAGATGCCTACGTATCGTAGCAATAGAGCCCTAATGCTTCTCAAAACGCGATATCGCAACCCATTCCTATGTTTCATGATAAGATATAATATTGATTCAGATGTTTTATGTATATCTCGTATTCACTTCAAAAGAATGTAAATGCGAAACTTCCATGCTAGGAAATAGCGTTTGCAGATGTCAACGTATCGTAGCAATAGAGGTCTAATGCTTCTTAGTACGCCATATCGCATCTCACTTCTATGTTTCATTATAAGATATAATATTCATTGCGAAGTGTCATGTATATCTCGTATTCACTTCAAAAGAATGTAAATGCGACACTTTCTTGCTAGGAAATAGCGTTCGCAGATGTCTACGTATCGTAGCAATAGAGTTCTAATGCTTCTTAACACGCCATATCGCATCTCACTTCTATGTATCATGATAAGATGTAATATTCATTGCAAAGTGTCATGTATGCCTCGAGTTCACTTCAAACGAATGTAAATGCGATACTTCCATGCTAGGAAATAGCGTTTTCAGATGTCTACGTATCGTAGCAATAGAGTTCCAATGCTTCTTAAAACGCCATATCGCATCTCACTTCTATGTATCATGATAAGATATAATATTCATTGCGAAGTGTCACGTATACCTCGATTTCATTCCACAATAATGTAAATGCGACACTTGCACGCTAGGAAATAGCGTTTGCAGATGTCCACGTATCGTAGCAATAGAGTTCTAATCCTTCTTAAAACGCGATATCGCATCTCACTTCTATGTTTCATTATAAGATATAATATTGATTCCGATGTTTCATGTATATCTCGTATTCACTTCAAAAGAATGTAAATGCGAAACTTCCATGCTATAAAATAGCGTTTGCAGATGTCTACGTATCGAAGCAATAGTGTTCTAATGCTTCTCATATCGCGGGATCGCAACTCATTCCTATGTTTCATGATAAGATATGATATTCATTGCGAAGTGTCATGTACATCTCGTTTTCTCTTCAAAAGAATGTAAATGCGAAACTTCCATGCTAGGAAATAGCGTTTGCAGATGTATACGTATCGTAGCAATAGAGTTCTAATGCTTCTTAACACGCCATATCGCATCTCACTTCTATGTTTCATGATAAGATATAATATTCATTGCGAAGTGTCATGTATACGTCGATTTCACTTCACAAGAATGTAAATGTGACACTTCCTTGCTAGGAAATATAGTTTGCAGATGTCTGCGTATCGCAGCAATAGAGAAAGTAATACTTCTTAAAACGAGATGTGGCATTTCATTTCTATGTTTCGTAATAAGATGTAATATTCATTGTGGAGTGTTATGTATACCTCGTACTCAGTTCAAAAGGATGTAAGTGCGACACATCCTTGCTAGGAAATAACGTTTGCAGATGTCTACGCATCGTAGCAATAGAGTTCTGGTGCTTCTTAAATCGCGATATAGCATCCCACTTCTATGTTTCCAGATAAGGTATAATATTCATTGCGGAGTGTCATGTATTTACTTCAAAAGAATGTAAATGCGACACTTTCTTGCTAGGAAATATTGTTTGCAGATGTCTACGTATCGTAGCAATAGAGCTCTAATGCTTCTCAAAACGCGATATCGCAACTCATTCCTATGTTTCATGGTAAGATATAATATTCATTGCGAAGTGTCATGAATATCTCGTATTCACTTCAAAAGAATGTAAATGCGAAGCTTCCATGCTTGGAGATAGCGTTTGCAGATATCTACGTATCGTAACAATAGAGTTTTAATGCTTCTCAAAACGCGACATCGCATCTCATTCCTATGTTTCATGATAAGATATAACACTCATTGCAAAGTGTCATGTATATCTCTTATTCACTTCAAAGGAATGTAAATGCGACACTTCCATGCTAGGAAATAGCGTTTGCAGATGTCTACGTATCATAGCAATAGTGTTCTAATGCTTCCTAGAACGCGATATCGCATCTCACTTCCATGTTTCATGATAAAATATAATATTCATTGCGAAGTGTCATGTATACCTCGATTTCACTACACAAGAATGTAAATGCGACACTTCCTGGCAAGGAAATATTGTTTGCAGATGTCTACGTATCGTAGCAATAGAGTTCTAATGCTTCTTAAAACGAGAAGTCGTATTTCATTTCTATGTTTCGTAATAAGATATAATATTCATTGTCGAATGTTATGTATACCTCGTATACACTTCAAAAGAATGTAAATGCAACACATCCTTGCTAGGAAATAACGTTTGCAGATATGTACGTATATTAGCAATAGAGTTCTAATGCTTCTCAAAACGCGATATAGCATCTCATTCCTATGTTTCATTATAAGATATAATGCTCATTGCGAAGTGTCATGTATACCTAGTATTCACTTCAAAGGAATGTAAATGCGACACTTCCATGCTAGGAAATAGCGTTTGCAGATGTCTACGTATCGAAGCAGTAGTGTTCTAATGCTTCTCAAAACGCGATATCGCAACTTATTCCTATGTTTCATGATGAGATATAATATTGATTTCGATGTTTCATGTATACCTCGTATTCACTTCAAATGAATGTAAATGCGAAACTCCCATGCTATAAAATAGCGTTTGCAGATGTCTACGTATCGTAGCAATAGAGTTCTAATGCTTCTCAAAACGCGATATCGCAACTCATTCCTATGCTTCATGATAAGATATAATATTCATTGCGAAGTGTCATGTACATCTCGTTTTCACTTCAAAAGAATGTAAATGCGAAACTTCCATGCCAGGAAATAGCGTTTGCAGATGTCTACGTATCGTAGCAATAGAGTTCTAATGCTTCATAAAACGCCATATCGCATCTCACTTCTATGTTTCATGATAAGATATAATATTCATTGCGAAGTGTCATGTATACTTCGTATTCACTTCAAAAGAATGTAAATGGGACACTTCCATGCTAGGGAATAGCGTTTGCAGAGGTCTACGTATCGTAGCAATGGAGTTCTAATGCTTCCTAAAACGCGATATCGCATCCCACTTCTATGATTCATGATAAGATATAATATTGATTCCGATGTTTCATGTGTATCTCGTATTCACTCCAAAAGAATGTAAATGCGACACTTCCATGCTAGGAAATAGCGTTTGCAGATGTCTACGTATCGTAGCAATAGTGTTCTAATTCTTCTTAGAACGCGATATCGCATCTCACTTCTATGTTTCATGATAAAATATAATATTCATTGCGAAGTGTCATGTATACCTCGATTTCACTACACAAGAATGTAAATGCGACACTTCCTGGCAAGGAAATATTGTTTGCAGATGTCTACGCGTCGTAGCAATAGAGTTCTAATGCTTCTTAAAACGAGATGTCGTATTTCATTTCTATGTTTCGTAATAAGGTATAATATCCATTGTCGAATGTTATGTATACCTCGAGTTCACTTCAGAAGGATGTAAGTGCGACACTTCCTTGCTAGGAAATAACGTTTGCAGATGTCTACGCATCATAGCAATAGAGTTCTAGTGCTTCTTAAATAGCGATATAACATCTCACTTCTATGTTTCCAGATAAGGTACAATATTCATTGCGAAGTGTCATGTATACCTCGTATTCACTTCAAGAGAATGTAAATGCGGCACTTTCTTGCTAGGAAATATTGTTTGCAGATGTCTACGTGTCGTAGCAATAGAGTTCTAATGCTTCTTAAAACGAGATGTCGTATTTCATTTCTATGTTTCGTAATAAGATATAATATTCATTGTCGAATGTTATGTATACCTCGAGTTCACTTCAAAAGGATGTAAGTGCGACACTTCCTTGCTAGGAAATAACGTTTGCAGATGTCTACGCATCATAGCAATATAGTTCTAGTGCTTCTTAAATAGCGATATAACATCTCACTTCTATGTTTCCAGATAAGGTACAATATTCATTGCGAAGTGTCATGTATACCTCGTATTCAATTCAAAAGAATGTAAATGCGACACTTCCATGCTAGGAAATAGCGTTTGCAGATGTCTACGTATCGAAGCAACAGTGTTCTAATGCTTCTCAAATCGCGATATCGCAACTTATTCCTATGTTTCATGATAAGATATAATATTGATTCCGATGTTTCATGTATATCTCGTATTCACTTCAAAAGAATGTAAATGCGAAACTTCCATGCTATAAAATAGCGTTTTCAGATGTCTACGTATCGTAGCAATAGGGTTCTAATGCCTCTTAAAACGCCATATCGCATCTTACTTCTACGTTTCAAGATAAGATATAATATCCATTGCGAAGTGTCATGTATACGTCGTATTCACTTCAAAGGAATGTAAATGCGACACTTCCTTGCTAGGAAATAGCGTTGCAGATGTTTACGTATCGGAGCAATAGAGTTCTAATGCATCTTAAGTCGCGATATCTCACCTCATGTCTATGTTTGATGATAAGATATGATATTCAAAGCGAAGTGTCATGTGTGCCTCGTATTCACTTGAAAAGAATGTAAATGCGACACTTCTGTGCTAGGAAATAGCGTCTCCAGATATCGACGAATCGTAGCAATAGATTTCCAATGCCTCTTAAAAAGCGATATCGCATCTCATTTCTACGTTTCATGATAAGATATAATTTTCATTACAAAGCGTCATGTATACCTCGTATTCACTTCATGTGAATGTAAATGCGACACCTCCTTGCTAGGAAATAACGTTGGTAGATGTCTACGTATCGAAGCAATAGAGTTCTAATGCTCCTTATAATGCGATATCGCAACTGATTTCTATGTTCCATGATGAGATATAATATTCATTGCGAAGTGTCCTGTGTACACCGTATTCACTGCAAATGAATGTAAATGCGACACATCCTTGCTAGGTAATAGCGTTTGCAGATGTCTACGTATCGTAGCAATAGTGTTCTAATTCTTCTTAGAACGCGATATCGCATCTCACTTCTATGTTTCATGATAAAATATAATATTCATTGCGAAGTGTCATGTATACCTCGATTTCACTACACAAGAATGTAAATGCGACACTTCCTGGCAAGGAAATATTGTTTGCAGATGTCTACGTGTCGTAGCAATAGAGTTCTAATGCTTCTTAAAACGAGATGTCGTATTTCATTTCTATGTTTCGTAATAAGGTATAATATCCATTGTCGAATGTTATGTATACCTCGAGTTCACTTCAGAAGGATGTAAGTGCGACACTTCCTTGCTAGGAAATAACGTTTGCAGATGTCTACGCATCATAGCAATAGAGTTCTAGTGCTTCTTAAATAGCGATATAACATCTCACTTCTATGTTTCCAGATAAGGTACAATATTCATTGCGAAGTGTCATGTATACCTCGTATTCACTTCAAGAGAATGTAAATGCGGCACTTTCTTGCTAGGAAATATTGTTTGCAGATGTCTACGTGTCGTAGCAATAGAGTTCTAATGCTTCTTAAAACGAGATGTCGTATTTCATTTCTATGTTTCGTATTAAGATATAATATTCATTGTCGAATGTTATGTATACCTCGAGTTCACTTCAAAAGGATGTAAGTGCGACACTTCCTTGCTAGGAAATAACGTTTGCAGATGTCTACGCATCATAGCAATATAGTTCTAGTGCTTCTTAAATAGCGATATAACATCTCACTTCTATGTTTCCAGATAAGGTACAATATTCATTGCGAAGTGTCATGTATACCTCGTATTCAATTCAAAAGAATGTAAATGCGACACTTCCATGCTAGGAAATAGCGTTTGCAGATGTCTACGTATCGAAGCAACAGTGTTCTAATGCTTCTCAAATCGCGATATCGCAACTTATTCCTATGTTTCATGATAAGATATAATATTGATTCCGATGTTTCATGTATATCTCGTATTCACTTCAAAAGAATGTAAATGCGAAACTTCCATGCTATAAAATAGCGTTTTCAGATGTCTACGTATCGTAGCAATAGGGTTCTAATGCCTCTTAAAACGCCATATCGCATCTTACTTCTACGTTTCAAGATAAGATATAATATCCATTGCGAAGTGTCATGTATACGTCGTATTCACTTCAAAGGAATGTAAATGCGACACTTCCTTGCTAGGAAATAGCGTTGCAGATGTTTACGTATCGGAGCAATAGAGTTCTAATGCATCTTAAGTCGCGATATCTCACCTCATGTCTATGTTTGATGATAAGATATGATATTCAAAGCGAAGTGTCATGTGTGCCTCGTATTCACTTGAAAAGAATGTAAATGCGACACTTCTGTGCTAGGAAATAGCGTCTCCAGATATCGACGAATCGTAGCAATAGATTTCCAATGCCTCTTAAAAAGCGATATCGCATCTCATTTCTACGTTTCATGATAAGATATAATTTTCATTACAAAGCGTCATGTATACCTCGTATTCACTTCATGTGAATGTAAATGCGACACCTCCTTGGTAGGAAATAACGTTGGTAGATGTCTACGTATCGAAGCAATAGAGTTCTAATGCTCCTTATAATGCGATATCGCAACTGATTTCTATGTTCCATGATGAGATATAATATTCATTGCGAAGTGTCCTGTGTACACCGTATTCACTGCAAATGAATGTAAATGCGACACATCCTTGCTAGGTAATAGCGTTTGCAGATGTCTACGTATCGTAGCAATAGTGTTCTAATTCTTCTTAGAACGCGATATCGCATCTCACTTCTATGTTTCATGATAAAATATAATATTCATTGCGAAGTGTCATGTATACCTCGATTTCACTACACAAGAATGTAAATGCGACACTTCCTGGCAAGGAAATATTGTTTGCAGATGTCTACGTGTCGTAGCAATAGAGTTCTAATGCTTCTTAAAACGAGATGTCGTATTTCATTTCTATGTTTCGTAATAAGGTATAATATCCATTGTCGAATGTTATGTATACCTCGAGTTCACTTCAGAAGGATGTAAGTGCGACACTTCCTTGCTAGGAAATAACGTTTGCAGATGTCTACGCATCATAGCAATAGAGTTCTAGTGCTTCTTAAATAGCGATATAACATCTCACTTCTATGTTTCCAGATAAGGTACAATATTCATTGCGAAGTGTCATGTATACCTCGTATTCACTTCAAGAGAATGTAAATGCGGCACTTTCTTGCTAGGAAATATTGTTTGCAGATGTCTACGTGTCGTAGCAATAGAGTTCTAATGCTTCTTAAAACGAGATGTCGTATTTCATTTCTATGTTTCGTATTAAGATATAATATTCATTGTCGAATGTTATGTATACCTCGAGTTCACTTCAAAAGGATGTAAGTGCGACACTTCCTTGCTAGGAAATAACGTTTGCAGATGTCTACGCATCATAGCAATATAGTTCTAGTGCTTCTTAAATAGCGATATAACATCTCACTTCTATGTTTCCAGATAAGGTACAATATTCATTGCGAAGTGTCATGTATACCTCGTATTCAATTCAAAAGAATGTAAATGCGACACTTCCATGCTAGGAAATAGCGTTTGCAGATGTCTACGTATCGAAGCAACAGTGTTCTAATGCTTCTCAAATCGCGATATCGCAACTTATTCCTATGTTTCATGATAAGATATAATATTGATTCCGATGTTTCATGTATATCTCGTATTCACTTCAAAAGAATGTAAATGCGAAACTTCCATGCTATAAAATAGCGTTTTCAGATGTCTACGTATCGTAGCAATAGGGTTCTAATGCCTCTTAAAACGCCATATCGCATCTTACTTCTACGTTTCAAGATAAGATATAATATCCATTGCGAAGTGTCATGTATACGTCGTATTCACTTCAAAGGAATGTAAATGCGACACTTCCTTGCTAGGAAATAGCGTTGCAGATGTTTACGTATCGGAGCAATAGAGTTCTAATGCATCTTAAGTCGCGATATCTCACCTCATGTCTATGTTTGATGATAAGATATGATATTCAAAGCGAAGTGTCATGTGTGCCTCGTATTCACTTGAAAAGAATGTAAATGCGACACTTCTGTGCTAGGAAATAGCGTCTCCAGATATCGACGAATCGTAGCAATAGATTTCCAATGCCTCTTAAAAAGCGATATCGCATCTCATTTCTACGTTTCATGATAAGATATAATATTCATTACAAAGCGTCATGTATACCTCGTATTCACTTCATGTGAATGTAAATGCGACACCTCCTTGCTAGGAAATAACGTTGGTAGATGTCTACGTATCGAAGCAATAGAGTTCTAATGCTCCTTATAATGCGATATCGCAACTGATTTCTATGTTCCATGATGAGATATAATATTCATTGCGAAGTGTCCTGTGTACACCGTATTCACTGCAAATGAATGTAAATGCGACACATCCTTGCTAGGTAATAGCGTTTGCAGATGTCTACGTATCGCAGCAATAATGTTCTAATGGTTCTCAAAACGCGATATCGCATCTCGATTCTATGATTCATGATAAGATATAATATTCATTGCGAAGTGTCATGTGTACCTCGTATTCACTTCAAATGAATGCAAATGCAACACTTCCTTGCTATTAATTAGCGTTTGCAGATGTCTACGTATCCAAGCAATAGAGTTTTAATGCTTCTTAAAACGCGATATCGCATATATTTTCTATGTTTCATGATAAGATATAATCTTCATTGCGAAGTGTCACTCATACCTCGTATTCACTTGAAATGAATGTAAATGCGACACATCCTTGACAGGAAATAGCGCTTGCAGATGTCAACCTATCGAGGCAATAGGAATCCATTGCATCTTCAAACGCGATATCGCATCTCATTTCTATGTTTCATGATAAGATATAACATCCATTGCGAAGGGTCACTTATACCTCGTATTTACATGAAAAGAATGTAAATGCGACACATCCATGATAGGAAATAGCGTTTGCAGATGTCTACGAATCGAAGCAATATAGCTCTAATGCTTCATAAATCGCGATATCGCATCTCATTGCTATGTTTCATGATAAGATATAATATTCATTGCGGAATGTTATGTATACCTGGCATACACTTCAAATGAATGTAAATGCGACACTTACATGCTAGGAAATAGCATTTGCAGATGTATACGTATCGTAGCAACAGAGTTCTAATGCTTCTTAAAACGAGATGTCGCATTTCATTTCTACGTTTCGTGATAAGATATAATACTCATTGTGGAGTGTTATGTATACCTCGTATTCACTTCAAAAGAATGTAAACGCGACACTTGCATGCTAGGAAATAGCGTTTGCAGATGTCTACGTATCGAAGCAATAGAGTTCTAATGCTTCTCAAAACGCGAAATCATATCTCACTCCTATGTTTCATAATAAGATGTAATATTCATTATGGAGAGTTATGTTTACCTCGTATTCACTTCAAAAGAATGTAAATGCGACACTTACATGCTAGGAAATAGCGTTTGCAGATGTCTACGTATCGTAGCAATAGAGTTCTAGTGCTTCTTAAATCGCGACATCGCATCTCACATCTGTTTCGAGACAAGATATAATATTCAATGCGAAGTGTCATGTATACCTCGTATTCACTTCAAAGGAATGTAAATGCGACACTTCCTTGCTAGGAAATAGCGATCCCAGATGACCACGTATCGAAAGAATAGAGTTCTAATACTTCTTAAAGCGAGATGTCGCATCTCATTTCTATGTTTCATGATAAGATATAATATCCATTACGGAGTGTCATGTATACCTCGTATTCACTTCAGTGGAATGTAAATGCGACACTTCCATGCTAGGAAATAGCGTTTGCAGTTGTCTACGTATCGTAGCAATAGAGTTCTAATGCTTCTTAAAACGAGATGTCGCATTTCATATCTATGTTTCGTGATAAGATATAATATTCATTGCGGATTGTTATGTATACCTCGTATTCACTTCAAAAGAATGTAAATGCGACACTTCCTTACTATTAACGGCGCTATTGCGGCGCTCGAAGCAAAAGGGTTAAATAGCGTTTGCAGATGTCTACGTATCGTACCAATAGATTTCTAATGCTTTATATATCGCGCTAACCCATCTCATTCCTATGCTTCATGATAAGAGATAATATTCATTGTGGAGTGTTATGTACACCTCGTATTCACTTCAAAAGAATGTAAATTCCACACTTCCTTGCTAGGAAATAGCGTTTGCAGATGTCTACGTATCGCAGCAGTAGAGTTCTTATGCTTCTTAAAACGCGATATCGCATCTCATTTCTATGTTTCGTGATAGGATATAATACTCATTGCGAAGTGTTATGTATTTCTCGTATTCGCTTCAAGTGAATGTAAATGCGACACTTCCTTGCTAGGAAATAGCGTTTGCAGATGTTTAGGTATCGAAGCAATAGAGTTCTAATGCTTCTTATAGCGCGACATCGCATCTCATTTCTATGTTTCGTGATAAGATATAATATTCATTGCGCAGTGTCACGTATGCCTCGTAGTCACTTCAAACGAAAGAAAATGCGACACTTCCCTGCTAGGAAATAGCGTTTGCAGATGTCTACGTATCGAAGCAGTAGAGTTCTAATGCTTCTTAAGACGGGGTATCGCATCTCATTTCTATGTCTCATGATAGGATATAATATTCTTTGCGAAGTGTTATGTATACCTCGCATTTACTTCTAAAGAATGTAAATGCGACACTTCCATCCTATGAAATAGCGTTTGCAGATGTCTACGTATCGAAGCATTAGGGTACTAATGCTTCTTAAAACACACCATCGCATCTCATTTCTATGTTTCATGATAAGATATAATATTCATTGCGAAGTGTCATGTATACCTCGTATTCACTTCAATAGAATGTAAATGCGACTATTCCTTGCTAGGATATAGTGCTTGCAGATGTCTACGTATCGTAGCAATAGAGTTCTAATGCTTCTTATAACGCGATATCGCATCTCATTTCCATGTTTCATGATAAGATATAAATGGAATACGAAGTGTCCTGTATACCTTGTATTCACTTCAAATGAATGTAAATGCGACACTTCCTTGCTTGGAAATAACATTGGCAGATGTCTACGTATCGTAGAAATAGAGTTCTAATGTTTCTTAAAACGCGATATCGCATCAAACTACTATGTTTCATGATAAGGTATAATATTCATTGCGAAGTGTCATGTATACCTCCTATTCCCTTCAAAATAATGTAAATGCGAAACTTCCTTGCTAGGAAACAGCGTTTGCAGATGTCTACGTATCGTAGCATTAGAGTTCTAATGCTTCTTTAAACGTGATATCGCACCTCACTTCTATGTTTCAGGATAAGATATAATAATCATTGCGAAGTGTCACTTATACCTCGTATTCACATCAGGTGAATGTAAATGCGACGCATCCTTCCTAGGAAATAGCGTTTGCAGATATCTACGTATCGTAGCAATAGAGTTCTAATGCTTCTTATAACGCGATATCGCATCTCATTTCCATGTTTCATGATAAGATATAAATGGAATACGAAGTGTCCTGTATACCTTGTATTCACTTCAAATGAATGTAAATGCGACACTTCCTTGCTTGGAAATAACATTGGCAGATGTCTACGTATCGTAGAAATAGAGTTCTAATGTTTCTTAAAACGCGATATCGCATCAAACTACTATGTTTCATGATAAGGTATAATATTCATTGCGAAGTGTCATGTATACCTCCTATTCCCTTCAAAATAATGTAAATGCGAAACTTCCTTGCTAGGAAACAGCGTTTGCAGATGTCTACGTATCGTAGCATTAGAGTTCTAATGCTTCTTTAAACGTGATATCGCACCTCACTTCTATGTTTCAGGATAAGATATAATAATCATTGCGAAGTGTCACTTATACCTCGTATTCACATCAGGTGAATGTAAATGCGACGCATCCTTCCTAGGAAATAGAGTTTGCAGATATCTACTTATCGTAGCATTAGGGTTCTAATGCTTCTTAAAACGCGATATCGCATCTCACTTCTATGTTTCATGGTAAGGTATAATATTCATTGCGAAGTGTCATTTATACCTCGTACTCACTTCAAAAGAATGTAAATGCGACACTTCCTTGCTAGGAAGTTCCGTTTGCAGATGTCTTCGTATCGTAGCAATGGATTTCTGACGCTTCTTAAAACGCGATATCGCATCTCATTTCTATGTTTCCTGATAAGATATAATAATCATTGCGAAGTGTCACTTATACCTCGTATTCACATCAGGTGAATGTAAATGCGACGCATCCTTCCTAGGAAATACCGTTTGCAGATGTCTTCGTATCGTAGCAATGGAGTTCTGACGCTTCTTAAAACGCGATATCGCATCTCATTTCTATGTTTCCTGATAAGATATAATATTCATTGCGAAGTGTCATGTATACCTCGTATTCACTTCAAATGAATGTAAATGCGACACTTGCTTGCTATGAAATAGCGTTTGCAGATGTTTACGTATCGAAGCATTTGAGTTCTAATGCTTCATAAATCGCGATACCGCACCTCATTTCTAATTTCGTGATAAGGTACAATATTCATTGTGGAATATTATATATACCCCGTATTCACTTCAAAAGAATGTAAATGCGACACTTCCTTCCTAGGAAATTGCGTTTGCAGATGTCTACTTAACGAAGCAATATTGTTCTGATGCATCTTAAAACGCGATATCGCCTCCCATTTCTATGTTTCTTGATGAGATATAATATTCATTGTGCAGTGTTATGTATATCTCGTATTCGCTTCAAAAGAATGTAAATGCGACACTTCCTTCCTATTAAAAAGCGTTTACAGATGTCTCCGTATCGATGCAGTAGAGTTCTAATGCTCCTTAAATCCCGATATCGCACCTCATTTCTATGTTTCGTGATAAGTTATAATATTCATTGTGCAGTGTTATGTGTATCTCGTATTCACTTCAAAAGAATGTAAATGCGACACTTCCTTCCTATTAAATAGCGTTTGCAGATGTCTCCGTATCGAAGCAGTAGAGTTCTAATGCTTCTTATATCCTGATATCGCATCTCATTTCTATGTTTCGTGATAAGTTATAATAATCATTGCGAACTGTCGCATATGCCTCGTATTCACTTCAAGTGAAGGTAAATGCGGCACTTCCTTCCGAGGAAATAGCGTTTGCAGATGTCTACGTATCGTAGCATTAGGGTACTAATGCTTCTTAAAACACACCATCGCATCTCATTTCTATGTTTCATGATAAGATATAATATTCATTGCGAAGTGTCATGTATACCTCGTATTGACTTCAATAGAATGTAAATGCGACTATTCCTTGCTAGGATATAGTGTGTGCAGATGCCTACGTATCGTAGCAATAGAGTTCTAATGCTTCTTATAACGCGATATCGCATCTCATTTCCATGTTTCATGATAAGATATAAATGGAATACGAAGTGTCCTGTATACCTTGTATTCACTTCAAATGAATGCAAATGCGACACTTCCTTGCTAGGAAATAGCGTCTCCTGATATTTACGTATTGTAGCAACAGAGTTCTAATGCTTCTTAAAACACGATATCGCATCTCATTTCTATGTCCCATGATATGATATAATATTCATTGCGAAGTGTTATGTATTCCTCGTCTACACCACAAATGAATGTAAATGAGACACTTCCGTTCTAGGAAATTACTTTTCCAGATGTCTACGTATCGAAACAATAGAGTTCTAATGGTTTTTATAACGAGAAGTCGCATCTCATTTCTATGTTTCATGATAAGATACAATATTCATTGTGGAGTGTTATGTATACCTCGTATTCACTTCAAAAGAATGTCAACGCGACACTTCCTTGCTAGGAAATGTTGTTTGCAGATGTCTACGTATCGAAGCAATAGAGTTCTAATGCTTCTCAAATCGCGATATCGCATTTCATTTCTATGTTTCATGATAAGATATATTATTCATAGCGAAGTGTCATGTATACCTCGTATTCATTTCAAAAGAATGTAAATGCGACACTTCCTTGCTAGGAAATAGTGTTTGCAGATGTCTACGTATCGTAGCAATAGGGTACTAATGCTTCTCATAACGCCATATCGCTTCTCATTTCTATGTTTCATGATAAGATACAATATTCATTGCGAAGTGTCACTTATACCTCGTATTCACTTCAAAAGAATGTAAATGCGTCACTTCCTTGCTAGGCAATAGCGTTTGCAGATGTCTCCGTATCGAAGCAATAGAATTCTGATGCTCCTTAAATCGCGATATCGCATCACATTTCTATGTTTCGTGACGGGGTATAATATTCATTGTGGAGTGCTATGTACACCCCGTATTCACTTCATAAGAATGTAAATGCGACACTTTCTAGCTATTAAGTAGCGTTTGCATATGTCTACGTATCGAAGCAATAGTGTTCTAAAGCTTCTTAAAACCAGATATCGCAAATCATTTCAATTTTTCATGATAAGATGTAATACTCATTGCGAAGTGTCGTGTGTACCTCGCATACACTTCAAATGAATGTGAATGCGACACTTCCTTGCTAGGAAATAGCGTTTGCAGATGTCTTCGTATCGTAGCATTAGAGTTCTAATGCTTCTTTAAACGTGATATCGCATCTCACTTCTATGTTTCAGGATAAGATATAATATTCATTGCGAAGTGTCACTTATACCTCGTATTCACTTCAGGTGAATCTAAATGCGACACTTCCTTCCTGGGAAATAGCGCTTGCAGATGTCTACTTATCGTAGCAATAGAGTTCTAACGCTTCTTAAAACGCGATAACGCATCTCATTTCTGTGTTTCATGATAAGATATAAGATTCATTGCGAAGTGTCCTGTATACCTCGTATTCACTTCAAAAGAATGTAAATGCGACACTTCCTTGCTAGGAAATAGCGATGGCAGATGTCTTCGTATCGTAGCAATAGTGTTCTAATGCTTCTTAGTACGCGATATCGCATCTCACTTCTATGTTTCATGATAAAATATAATATTCATTGCGAAGTGTCATGTACATCTCGTTTTCAATTCAAAAGAATGTAAATGCGAAACTTCCATGCCAGGAAATAGCGTTTGCAGGTGTCTACGTATCGTAGCAATAGAGTTCTAATGCTTCTTAAAACGCGATATCGCATCTCACTTCTATGTTTCATGATAAGATATAATATTCATTGCAAATTGTCATGTATACCTCGATTTCACTTCACAAGAATGTAAATGCGACACTTCCATGCTAGGAAATAGAGTTTGCAGATGTCTACGTATCGTAGCAATAGAGTTCTAATTCTTCTTAGAACGCGATATCGCCTCTTACTCCTATGTTTCATGATAAGATATAATATTCGTTGCGAAGTGTCATGTATACCTCGATTTCACTTCACAAGAATGTAGATGCGACACTTCCATGCTAGGAAACAGCGTTTGCAGATGTCTACGTATCGTAGTAATAGATTTCTAGTGCTTCTTAAAACGCGATATCGCATCTCACATCTATGATTCATGATGAGATATAATATTCATTGCGAAGCGTCATGTATACCTCGTATTCACTTCAAAAGAATGTAAATGCGAAATTTCCGTGCTAGGAAATAGCGTTTGCAGATGTCTACGTATCGTAGCGATAGAGTTCTAATGCTTCCTATAACGCGATATCGCAACTCATACCTATGTTTCATGGTAAGATATAATATTCATTGCGAAGTGTCATGTACATCTCGTTTTCACTTCAAAAGAATGTAAATGCGAAACTTCCATGCTAGGAAATTGCGTTTGCAGATGTCCACGTATCGTAGCGATAGAGTTCTAATGCTTCTCAAAACGCGATATCGCAACTCATTCCTATGTTTCACTATAAAGATATAGTATTCATTGCGAAGTGTCATGTACATCTCGTTTTCACTTCAAAAGAATGTAAATGCGAAACTTCCGTGCTAGGAAATAGCGTTTGCAGATGTCTACGTATCGTAGCAATAGAGTTCTAGTGCTTCTTAAAACGCGATAAGGCATCTCACTTCTATGTTTCATGATAAGATATAATATTCATTGCGAAGTGTCATTTATACCTCGTATTCACTTCAAAAGAATGTAAATGCGACACTTACTTGCTAGGAAATAGAGTTTGCAGATGTCTCCGTAACGAAGCAGTAGGGTTCTATTGCTCGTTTGAACGCGATATCGCATCTCGTTTCTGTGTTTCATGATAAGATGTAATACTCATTGCGAAGTGTCATGTGTACCCCGTATTCACTTCAAATGCATGTAAATGTGACACTTCCTTGCTAGGAAATAGCGTTTGCAGATGGCTACGTATCGTTGCAATAGAGTTCTAATGCTTCACAAAACGCGATATAACACCTCATTCCAATGTTTCATGATAAGATATAATATTCTTTGCGAAGTGTCATGTACATCTCGTTTTCACTTCAAAAGAATGTAAATGCGACACTTCCATGCTCGGAAATAGCGTTTGCAGATAGCTACGTATCGTAGCAATAGAGTTTTAATGCTTCTTAAAACGAGATATCGCTTCTAAATTCTATGTCTCGTGATAAGGGTATAATAGTCATGCGAAGTGTCATGTATACCTTGTATTCAGTTTAAAAGAATGTAATGCGACACTTCCTTGCTAGGATGTAGCGTTTGCAGGTGTCTACGTATCGAAGCAATAGAGTTCTAATGCTTCTTAAATCGCGATATCGCTGCTCATTTCTATGTTTCATGATAAGATATAATATTGATTGTTGAGTGTTATGTATTCCTCGTATTCACTTCAAAAGAATGTAAATGCGACACTTCCTTGCTAGGAAATGGCGTTTGCAGATGTCTACGTATCGTAGCAATAGAGTTCTAACGCTTTTTAAATCGCGATATCGCATCACATTCCTATGTCTCATGATAAGATACAATATTCATTGCGAAGTGTCATGTATACCTCGATTTCACTTCACAAGAATGTAAATGCGACACTTCCATGCTAGGAAATAGAGTTTGCAGATGTCTACGTATCGTAGCAATAGAGTTCTAATTCTTCTTAGAACGCGATATCGCATCTTACTCCTATGTTTCATGATAAGATATAATATTCGTTGCGAAGTGTCATGTATACCTCGATTTCACTTCACAAGAATGTAGATGCGACACTTCCATGCTAGGAAACAGCGTTTGCAGATGTCTACGTATCGTAGTAATAGATTTCTAGTGCTTCTTAAAACGCGATATCGCATCTCACATCTATGATTCATGATGAGATATAATATTCATTGCGAAGCGTCATGTATACCTCGTATTCACTTCAAAAGAATGTAAATGCGAAATTTCCGTGCTAGGAAATAGCGTTTGCAGATGTCCACGTATCGTAGCAATAGAGTTCTAATTCTTCTCAAAACGCGATATCGCAACTCATTCCTATGTTTCACTATAAGATATAATATTCATTGCGAAGTGTCATGTACATCTCGTTTTCACTTCAAAAGAATGTAAATGCGAAACTTCCGTGCTAGGAAATAGCGTTTGCAGATGTCTACGTATCGTAGCAATAGAGTTCTAATGCTTCTTAAAACGCGATAAGGCATCTCACTTCTATGTTTCATGATAAGATATAATATTCATTGCGAAGTCTCATTTATACCTCGTATTCACTTCATAAGAATGTAAATGCGACCCGTCCTTGCTATGAAATAGCGTTAGCAGATGTCTACGTATCGGAGAAATAGAGTTCTAATGCTAGTTATAACGCGATATTGCATCTCATTTCTATGTCTCATGATATGATATAATATTCATTGCGAAGTGTTATGAATTCCTCGCCTACACTTAAAATGAATGCAAATGCTACACTTCCTTGGTAGGAAATAGCGTTTGCAGATGTCTACGTATCGCAGCAATAGGGGTCCAATGCTTCTCAAAACGCGATATCGCATCCCATTTCTATGATTCATGGTAAGATATAATATTCATTGCGAAGTGTCTTGTGTACCTCGTATTTACATCAGAAGAATGAAAATGCGACACTTCCTTGATAGGAAATAGCGTTTGCAGATGGCTACGTATCGTTGCAATAGAGTTCTAAGGCTTCTCAAAACGCGATATCGCATCCCATTTCTATGCTTCATGATATGATATAATAATCATTGCGAAGTGTCATGTATACCTCGCATACACTTCAAATGAATGTAAATGCGACACTTCCTTGCTAGAAAACTGCATATCCAGATGTCTACGTATCGCAGGAGTAAGGTACTGATGCTCCTTAAATCGCGATATCGCATCTCATCTCTATGTTTCATGATAGGATATAATATTCGTTGCGAAGTGTCATGGATACCACGTATTCTCTTCAAAAGAATGTAAACGCCACACTTCCTTGCTAGGAAATAGCGTTACCAGATATCTACGTATCGTAGCAATAGAGTTCTAATGCTTCTTAGAAGGCGATATCGCATCTCACATCTATGTTTCATGATAAGATATAATATTCATTGCGAAGTGTCATGTATACCTCGTATTCGCTTCAAAAGAATGTAAATGCGACACTTACATGCTAGGAAATAGCGTTTGCAGATGACCACGTATCGAAAGAATAGAGTTCTAGTACTTCTTAAAACGAGATGTCGGATTTCATTTCTATGTTTCATGATAAGATATAATATTCATTGTGGAGTGTTATGTATACCTCGTATTCACTTCAAAAGAAGGTAAATGCGACACTTCCTTGCTAGGAAATAACACTTGCAGATGTCTACGCATCGTAGCAATAGAGATCTAGTGCTTCTTAAATCGCGATATCGCATCTCACTTCTATGTTTCGAGATAAGATATAATATTCATTGCGAAGTGTCCTGTATACCTCGTATTCACTTCAAAGAATGTAAATGCGACACTTCCTTGCTAGGAAATAGCGATGGCAGATGTCTTCGTATCGTAGCAATAGTGTTCTAATGCTTCTTAGTACGCGATATCGCATCTCACTTCTATGTTTCATGATAAAATATAATATTCATTGCGAAGTGTCATGTACATCTCGTTTTCAATTCAAAAGAATGTAAATGCGAAACTTCCATGCCAGGAAATAGCGTTTGCAGGTGTCTACGTATCGTAGCAATAGAGTTCTAATGCTTCTTAAAACGCGATATCGCATCTCACTTCTATGTTTCATGATAAGATATAATATTCATTGCGAATTGTCATGTATACCTCGATTTCACTTCACAAGAATGTAAATGCGACACTTCCATGCTAGGAAATAGAGTTTGCAGATGTCTACGTATCGTAGCAATAGAGTTCTAATTCTTCTTAGAACGCGATATCGCCTCTTACTCCTATGTTTCATGATAAGATATAATATTCGTTGCGAAGTGTCATGTATACCTCGATTTCACTTCACAAGAATGTAGATGCGACACTTCCATGCTAGGAAACAGCGTTTGCAGATGTCTACGTATCGTAGTAATAGATTTCTAGTGCTTCTTAAAACGCGATATCGCATCTCACATCTATGATTCATGATGAGATATAATATTCATTGCGAAGCGTCATGTATACCTCGTATTCACTTCAAAAGAATGTAAATGCGAAATTTCCGTGCTAGGAAATAGCGTTTGCAGATGTCTACGTATCGTAGCGATAGAGTTCTAATGCTTCCTATAACGCGATATCGCAACTCATACCTATGTTTCATGGTAAGATATAATATTCATTGCGAAGTGTCATGTACATCTCGTTTTTACTTCAAAAGAATGTAAATGCGAAACTTCCATGCTAGGAAATTGCGTTTGCAGATGTCCACGTATCGTAGCGATAGAGTTCTAATGCTTCTTATCACGCGATATCGCAACTCATTCCTATGTTTCATGGTAAGATATAATTTTCATTGCGAAGTGTCATGTACATCTGGTTTTCACTTCAAAAGAATGTAAATGCGAAACTTCCATGTTAGGAAATAGAGTTTGCAGATGTCAACGTATCGTAGCAATAGAGGTCTAATGCTTCTCAAAACGCGATATCGCAACTCATTCCTATGTTTCATGGTAAGATATAATATTCATTGCGAAGTGTCATGTATACCTCGTATTCACTTCAAAAGAATGTAAATGCGAAACTTCCATGCTATAAAATAGCGTTTGCAGATGTCCACGTATCGTAGCAACAGAGTTCTAATGCTTCTCAAAACGCGATATCGCAACTCATTCCTATGTTTCACTATAAGATATAATATTCATCGCGAAGTGTCATGTACATCTCGTTTTCACTTCAAAAGAATGTAAATGCGAAACTTCCGTGCTAGGAAATAGCGTTTGCAGATGTCTACGTATCGTAGCAATAGAGTTCTAATGCTTCTTAAAACGCGATAAGGCATCTCACTTCTATGTTTCATGATAAGATATAATATTCATTGCGAAGTGTCATTTATACCTCGTATTCACTTCATAAGAATGTAAATGCGACCCGTCCTTGCTATGAAATAGCGTTAGCAGATGTCTACGTATCGGAGAAATAGAGTTCTAATGCTAGTTATAACGCGATATTGCATCTCATTTCTATGTCTCATGATATGATATAATATTCATTGCGAAGTGTTATGAATTCCTCGCCTACACTTAAAATGAATGCAAATGCTACACTTCCTTGGTAGGAAATAGCGTTTGCAGATGTCTACGTATCGCAGCAATAGGGGTCCAATGCTTCTCAAAACGCGATATCGCATCCCATTTCTATGATTCATGGTAAGATATAATATTCATTGCGAAGTGTCTTGTGTACCTCGTATTTACATCAGAAGAATGAAAATGCGACACTTCCTTGATAGGAAATAGCGTTTGCAGATGGCTACGTATCGTTGCAATAGAGTTCTAAGGCTTCTCAAAACGCGATATCGCATCCCATTTCTATGCTTCATGATATGATATAATATTCATTGCGAAGTGTCATGTATACCTCGCATACACTTCAAATGAATGTAAATGCGACACTTCCTTGCTAGAAAACTGCATATCCAGATGTCTACGTATCGCAGGAGTAAGGTACTGATGCTCCTTAAATCGCGATATCGCATCTCATCTCTATGTTTCATGATAGGATATAATATTCGTTGCGAAGTGTCATGGATACCACGTATTCTCTTCAAAAGAATGTAAACGCCACACTTCCTTGCTAGGAAATAGCGTTACCAGATATCTACGTATCGTAGCAATAGAGTTCTAATGCTTCTTAGAAGGCGATATCGCATCTCACATCTATGTTTCATGATAAGATATAATATTCATTGCGAAGTGTCATGTATACCTCGTATTCGCTTCAAAAGAATGTAAATGCGACACTTACATGCTAGGAAATAGCGTTTGCAGATGACCACGTATCGAAAGAATAGAGTTCTAGTACTTCTTAAAACGAGATGTCGGATTTCATTTCTATGTTTCGTGATAAGATATAATATTCATTGTGGAGTGTTATGTATACCTCGTATTCACTTCAAAAGAAGGTAAATGCGACACTTCCTTGCTAGGAAATAACACTTGCAGATGTCTACGCATCGTAGCAATAGAGATCTAGTGCTTCTTAAATCGCGATATCGCATCTCACTTCTATGTTTCGAGATAAGATATAATATTCATTGCGAAGTGTTATGTATACCTCGTATTATCTTCAAAAGAATGTAAATGCGGCACTTCCATGCTAGGAAATAGCGTTTGCAGATGTCTGCGTATCGTAGCAATAGAGTTCTAATGCTTCCTAAAGTGAGAAGTCGTATTTCATTTCTATGTTTCGTAATAAGATATAATATTCATGGTGGAATGTTATGTATACCTCGTATTCACTTCAAAAGAATGTAAATGCGTCACTTCCTTGCTAGGAAATAACATTTGCAGATGTCTACGCATCGTAGCAATAGAGTTCTGGTGCTTCTTAAACCGCGATATCGCAACTCACTTCTATGTTTCATGATAAGATATAATATTCATTATGGAGTGTTATGTATACCTCGTATTCACTTCATAAGAATGTAAATGCGACACTTCCATGCTATGAAATATTGTTTGCAGATGTCTACGTATCGTAGCAATGGAGTTCTAATGCTTCTTAGAACGCGATATCGTGTCTCACCTTTATGTTTCATGGTAAGATATAATATTCATTGCGAAGTGTCATGTATACCTCGTACTCACTTCAAAAGAATGTAAATGCGACACTTGCATGCTAGGAAATAGCGTTTGCAGATGTCTATGTATCATAGCAAGAGTGTTCCAATGCTTCTTAAAACGAGATGTCGCATTTCATTTCTATGTTTCGTAATAAGATATAATATTCATTATGGTATGTTATGTATACCTCGTATTCACTTCAAAAGAATGTAAATGCGACACTTGCATGCTAGGAAATAGCGTTTGCAGATGTCTACGTATCGAAGCAATAGAGTTCTAATGCTTCTTAAAACGCGATATCGCATCTTACTTCTATGTTTCATGATAAGATATAATATTCATTACGAACTGTCATGTATACCTCGTATTCACTTCAAAAGAATGTAAATGCGACACTTCCTTGCTAGGAAACACCGCTTCCAGATGACCACGTATCGAAAGAATCGAGTTCTAATGCTTCTTAAAACGAGATGTCGCATCTCATTTCTATGTTTCATGATAAGGTATAATATCCATTGCGAAGTGTCATGAATACCTCATATTCACTTCAATGGAATGTAAATGCGACACTTCCATGCTAGAAAATAGCGTTTGCAGATGTCTACGTATCGTAGCAATAGAGTTCTAATGCTTCTTAAAACGAGATGTCGCATTTCACTTCTATGTTTCGTGATAAGATATAATATTCATTGTGGATTGTTATGCATAGCTCGTATTCACTTCAAAATAATGTAAATGCCACACTTCCTTGCTAGGAAATATTGTTTGCAGATGACTACGTATCGTAGCAGTAGAGTTCTAATGCTTCTTAAAACGCGATATCGCATCTCACTTCTATGTTTCATGATAAGATGTAATATTCATTGAGAAGTGTCATGTATACCTCGTATTCACTTCAAAAGAATGTAAACGCGAAACTTCCATGCTAGGAAATAGCGTTTGGAGAAGTCTACGTATCGTAGCAATAGATTTCTAATGCATCTTAAAACGGGATATCGCTTCCCATTCCTATGATTCGTGACAAGATTTAGTATTCATTGCGAAGTGTCATGTATACCTCGTATCCACTTCAAAAAAATGTAAATACGACACTTCCAAGATTGGAAATAGCGTTTGCAGATGTCTCCGCATCGAGGCAACAGTGTCCTAATTATTCTTAAAACACGATATCGCATCTCACTTCTGTGTTTCAAGATAAGATATTTTGTTCATTGCGAAGTGTCATGTATACCTTGTATTCACTTCGAATGAATGTAAATGCCACACTTCCATGCTAGGAAATAGCGTTTGCAGATGTCTACGTATCGAGGCAATAGAGTTCTATTGCATCTTAAAACGAGATGTCGCATCTCATTTCTATGTTTTATGATAAGACATAATATTCAATGCGAAGTGTTCTGTATACCTCGTATTCACTTCAGAAGAAAGTATATGCGACACTTCCTTGCTAGGAAATAGCGTATCCAGATATCTACGTACCGAAACAATAGAGCTCTAATACTTCTTAGATCGACATGTCGCATGTCATTTCTACGTTCCACGATGAGATATACTATTCATTGCGACGAGTCATGTAAACATCGCACTCACTTCAAAAGAATGTAAATGCGACAATTCCTTGCTAGGAAATAGCGTTTGTAGATCTCTAAGTATCGAAGCAATAGAATTTGAGTGCTTTTTAAGACGCGATATCGCATCTCATTTCTATGTTTCATGATAAGATATAACGTTCAATGTGAAGTGTCATGTATGCCTCATCTTCACTTCAAAAGAATGTGAATGCGAAACTTCCTTGCTAGGAAATTGCGATTGCATATGTCTACGTACCGTAGCAATAGAGTTCTAATGCTTCTTAAAACGCGATATCGCATCTCACATCTATGTTTCATGATAAGATATAATATTAATTGCGAAGTATAATGTATACCTCGTATTCACTTCAAAAGAATGTAAATGCGACACTTCCTTGTTAGGAAATAGCGTTTCCAAATGTCTACGTATCGAAGCAGTAGAATTCTAATGCTTCCTAAATCCCGATATCGCATATCATTTCTATGTTTCGTCATAAGATACAATATTCATTGCGATGTGTCATGAATACCTCGTATTCCGTTCAGAAGGATGTAAATGCGACATTTCCTTGCTAGGAAATTACGTTTGCAGATGTCTACGTATCGCAGCAATAGAGTTCTAATGCTTCTCAAAACGCGATATCGCATCTCATTTCTATGTTTCATGAAAAGATATAATATTCATTGCGAAGTGTCATGTAAACACGTATTCACTTCAAATGAATGTAAATGCGACACTTCCTTGCTAGGAAATAGCGTTTGCAGATGTCAACGTATCGTAGCATTTGAGTTCTAATGCTTCTTAAATCGCGATATCGCATCTCATTTCCATGTTTCATGATAAGACATAATATTCATTGCGAAGTGTCATGTATACCTCGTATTCACCTCAAAAGAATGTAAATGCGACACTTCCTTGCTATTAAATAGCGTTTGCCGATGTCTACGCATCGTAGCAATAGAGCTCTAATGCTTTTTGAATCGCGATATCGCATCTCATTTCCATGTTTCATGATAAGAGATAATATTAATTGCGAAGTGTTATGTATACCTCGTCGAAACTTCAAAAGAATGCAAATGCCACACTTCTTGGCTAGGTAATTGCGTTTCTAGATGTCTACGCATCGAAGCAATGGATTTCTAACTCTTTATAAAACGCGATATCGCATATCAGTTCTAAGTCACATGATAAGATGAAATTTCAATGCAACGCGTTATGTATATCTCCCCTACACTTCAAATGAATGTAAATGCAGCACTTCCTTGCTACGGAATATCGTTTATATATCTGAAGGTTTAGAAGCAATAGAGTTCTAATGCTTCGTAAAACGCGGCTGCGCATGTTACTTCTATATTTCATGATAAGATGTAATATTCATAGCATCGCGTTATGTTTATCTGCTTCTGCACATGAATTGAGTGTGAACTCTACACTTTCTTGCCCGGTGATAGCGTTTCTAGATGTCCAGGTGCCGAAGCATTTAATTCGTCATGCTTCATGCACCGCAGTATCGCATTTCGTATAAACAGTTCAATGTAAGTTAGAAGGTTGTAAAGCTCTATGCATCACATTATGCTTATCTGCTTTTGTGCTTTATAATGCTCTGGGATTTGAGAAGGTCTTCAACTATCCTTAACCCCCTAAATAGGAGTCAAAAGTCCAGCGGCCCTGCAGGTAGGCCATGGGAGCGCGGTGCGCGAGGCGCTACGCAATTTAAATGATCAGGAGGATCCCCTCAGGGACACCCAAGGGGGCTAGAAGAGGAAATCGCCGAAATCCACTGATCGATGGACCCGAACAATACCGAAGCCTACAGCCCACTCCACCAAGGGGCCCCGAGTAGGATGCAGGAGACCTGCGAACCACCAGCGAATTCAAGGAACCTGAAGAAGAGAACGTGAGAGCTTATTCGCTAAAGCGTCCCATTTCTTGTGTCGCATATTGTATATTGTATCTTATATCGTGAAGCGAGTTATGATACCCGGTAATTCGCGGCGTGTTGCGTAGTTTCCCGTAGCCCTTGTTAGTTAAACCCACGTCGAGGCCATAAATAAACATGCCGTGACTTCAGTATCTCGCGACCTGAGTGTGTGTACTTGGTTAGGCGTAGTCGAGAGGAGGAGCATTTCGAAGTTTCAAGGGTCGTTCCGCCCCAGGGTTCCCGGGGTCGTGTAGTCTATCCCTTTGCTACTTTCTGAGCAGCTGGCGCCCAAGAAAAGTTGTACGTGAGCGGATACCTTGGAACGATAGATCGCTTTAGATTAAAGTACGTTTTACACCTTAAAGCATTTAGATAATTAACCCCGTCGAGCTTCCCTGACTTACTATATATAGGTTTCCGTCACAACTAATAGGAACCATCACTTTACATAGATATATAGAACACACACAGTTTTATACGTAGAACTGAGAATTTGGGAACTTACTTTGAAACGTTAGTAGTGAGGAATTCCATCGGAATTCATAGAAATTCAGAACTTACTTGCTATGAAACATAGGCAGATAAGGGCCATCGCGTTGCTTAGAACTTTCGAACTTGCTTACTTCAACAAAGATTTCTATTGGCTTCGTCCGTTCTTTTAGAAGAGTTTTTGATAAACCACATACTTT